>NW_027675463.1:382500-412500 GCF_965601325.2 Salmo salar
ACAAGTCCTGGTGTCTGTTCTGCTCTGACAACAGATACTCTGCCAGGCACAATAATAATGACACTACCATAGACGTCCCCTCCTCCAGCTCCCACAGAGTAGGAGTGTATCTGGACTGGCCAGCCGGCACTCTGTCCTTCTATAGAGCCTCCTCTGACACACTGACCCACCTGATCACATTCACCTCCACATTCACTGAGCCCCTCTATCCAGGGTTTAGGGTTCATTATGTTGGCTCTTCAGTGGAAATAATAACCTGACACACACACTGGACATTCACACACAGTGGATACACACATGCTGGACACACAGGACACACACTAGACAAACACACACACACACACACACACTAGACAAACACACACACACTAGACAAACACACACACACACACACTGGACAAACAAACACACACACTGGACACACAAACACACACTGGAAACACACACACACGCTGGACAAGCTCACACTGGACACACACACACACACTGGACAAACACACACACACTGGACAAACCAACACACACACACGCTGGACAAGCTCACACTGGACAAACACACACACACTGGACAAACCAACACACACACACACACACACACACACACACACACACACACACACACCACACACACACACACACACACACACACACACACACACACACAGACACACACACACACAAACACACTGGACACACACACACACACTGGACAAAAACACACGCGCACACACAGTGGACGCACACACAGTGGACACACACACACACAGTGGACGGACACACACACACACACACACACACATACACACACACACACACAAACACAGTGGACACACACACACAGTGGACACACACACACACACACACACACACACACACACACACACACACACACACACACACACACACACACACACACAAACACAGTGGACACACACACACAGTGGACACAAACACACACACACACACACACACACACACACACAGTGGACAAACACACACACACACACACACACACACACACACAGTGGACACACACACACAGTGGACACACACACACACACAGTGGACATACACACACACACACACACACTGTGGACACACACACAGTGGACACACACACACACACACACTGGACAAACACACAGTCACGTTCCCCAGTTTCTGTGTTGTAGTTTGTGTATTTGTGAGTGTGTTTCAGGTAATGGCTTCCTGAAGTTCTCCAAGCAGCTGATTGGTTGGCCCCATTGCTGATTGGAGAGCTGACCCCGCCCCCTCGTCAGGACGCAGCTGTCTCCAATTAACAACCCCACCTAAAGCCAGTGTGCTGTTGTTCAGGGGAAGAGAGAGACACAGAGATTTTTGCTGAGAGAGAGAGGAGGTTGATGGCAGAGGGTTATATATATATATATATATATATATATATATATATATATATATATATATATATATATATATGTATGTTGGTTGTTTCTCAGGAATTGGGTATGTACTTAGTTAGTTGTTGCTGAGTAAGCTTATTGTTATGTTCTGTGTTTAGTGCTCAGAGAGTTTTCTTTAATGTCCTGGGTTAGTGTTTTCTCAGGTTTTGTTGTGAAGTAGTTTGTACATTTGTGTAATTCTGTTTCCTTTGTTCCCAGGGGGGAAGGGGAAGGCACCTAGGGAGTGTTTAGGCAAGAGGCCCGCGGGCATACATATACCCGTAGTAGTTTATTGTCTATGCACACTAGGAAAGACCTGGGCGGACCACCCCCTCTATTTTGGTTAGTTCACCAGGTGGTGCTAGTTAGGTAAGTAGTGGGTAGGCAGGTAAGGTAGGAGAGGGGGTTTTGATATTTACTTTCTTTGCTTTGGTTCTGTCCAGCCCCTTTTCCCCAACCTTACCACGTGAAGGAATAAATTCCCTGTTAACGGTATTCTCTGCCTTTTTGTCATCCTTGCTCACACCTACAGTCCATATCTCTTTCACAACACGGAGAGTTAAGTTGTAGCAGGGTGTTGCGTTCCCTCTTTCTAGAGGCGTAACATACCCTTTATGGTGTTATATTCAATCGTGCTTAGGTAGCTAGCTACATTTTTCTATCAGCTCTGTAAAACAATGCTAATTGCGTCAGAGAAGTATTATCTTGTGTTGTATTTTGAAGCTACATGGCATTATGACTCCCTAGTGGCGCAGCGGTCAAAGGCACTGCACATCAGTGCTAGAGACGTCACTACAGACTCCCTGGTTCAAATCCAGGCTGTATCACAACTGGCTGTGATTGGGAGTCCCATAGGGCAGCGCACAATTGGCCCAGCGTTGTCCGAGTTTGGCCGGTGTAGGCCATCATAGGTAAATAATAATTAGTTGTTAAATAAAACATATGACCATGGTTTGTTTATGTGGTCTATTCAGCATGGCTCTGATCTGCCCTGCCTTGCCCCCTTGTGGAGCTCAAAAGTTACTTTCTTACTGTTAGAACTCATCTGGGATTTTGTCAATGCAATAAACTATTTTTATGTTATTTGTAATATTGTTTTATTGCTATATCCTTATATTGTATTCTAATGAATAATTCCTCTTTATTCTGTACTTTCAGAAACCACAAACAGTATTTGCCAATATCATAACTGGAACTGGACATCTTTCCAGCTGAAGATTGAGGACAGCTTTTGTATGCTAACGTTCTCTCCTTAACAGTTTTACTGGATGGAAACACAGCAAGAAAACACAGGCCAATATGTAATAGTCGTCTATTTTATTGAAGTATTGGTAGTTGGTTCAACAACAACTTGTTTTACTAGAGGACAAAAAAAATGGAATATGCATAACCCATATTTAATATTCATGCAGTGACTGAACAACAACTGCATTTCCACCCCCACCTCTAAAGGCATAGTATCATGGCAGGTCACCTGTCAAGTCACCTGTCAGGTCAGTCAGTCACTTATTGCTGCAGATGTGCTCAATAATGCTTGAGCTAGGGCTGGGCGATATGGACCAAAAGTCATATCCCGATATATTTAGTCTGAATATCGATATAAGATATATATCCTGATATTTTTTTCTGCAAAGTGAGAGCAAATGTTCAGTCAAAGTCAAAGCCAGATATGACATGTCTCAAGTAGTTTTATTGAAAGCGGCTGTTTCAGTGAACAGTTGAAAAATCAAATGAATAAATAATAAACAGGGCTCTTCACCTGGTTCAGATTAAATGCTCAGCTGTTCAAATAACAACAACATGTAAACATAAACACTGTAGAACAACAGGACGACCTTTTTTAAATCAAAGCTCCATAAGGTGCACATTTAAATAAATACAAATATCTTAAACAAAAATAGCCTATAAAATAAAATAGGCCTATCTTTTTCTGAAATAAATATTATATATATTTATGAGAAAAGTCAACTTTTTTTTAGTTTGACAACTTTAAATGGCTTATTAAAATCAATTTACAGATTTCTTCTCCTTTCTAACAAATCCACAGATGCAAATAACGAACATTACAAAATAATAAACTATGACAAACACTATTAAGGGCAGCAATTATATATAAATAAAGAACAAAATAAAGTGCTCAGTTTGAGAAAATGTTTTTTAAACATCAGCCTGAGATTACCATTTGCTTTTTGTTAACTCAATTTCTTATCTGAACAGCCTCAACCAGTTGCACAAGAAACAGACTATCAACTCAATAAACATTTTCCCCCTCTTTTTTTACTTTGATAAACAGTAATGCTGTCTTGAGGTAGACATTAGAAGACAAGCGTGTCCTCCTTCGTTTAAAGATTTTGTGCGAGAAACACCAGCCTGTCAACGGCATCCGGCTTCAGAGATGCTCTGTGGCAGGTCACGATATTGCCACTGCAGCTGAAAACCCTTTCGGAGGGTGAACTGGTAGCTGGTACCAAGAGATACTTTTTTGCCAGGTGGCTCAGAGCTGGAAAGACAACTTCATGATCCTTCCACCACTTGAGGGGATCAGTGTCACTCTCCACACTTGCTGACTGCAAGTAACTTGACAGTTCATTTTCAATAGCCTCCCTCTTGGTTGGTGGTGCAGTGGTGGTGGCTGTGCGCTGCTTGAAGAAGCTTGCCAGTGTCTTAGCTTTTGGTGCCACTGCTGCTTCTCCATCTGCAGGCTCAGGCACAGTTGGCACACGTAGGTAAGGCGGTTGACAGCTGCTCTCATCAGCCAGTAGCGTCTCCACCTCCAAGACAGCTCTGTGCTTCAATGCATCAACTTTTTCACTTGGGATATAGGTGGCCCTGAAGCGTGGATCCACAAATGAAGCCATCTCCAATAGGTCAGTAGTGGCTGGGTCAGAATACTTGCGGTTGAGGTACTCAACAATGCCGGTCTTGATCGATTTGCAAAGCTCGCTATCACCCTCTTCACATGCCAGGAGACTTTCGTTAAAAAGGTGCAGCACAGGTTTTACATATGATAGAGTGACGTACTCCTCACCTGACAAAGCATCGGTAAAGTCCTGGAGAGGTTTCAGGACCTTTTGGACTGCTTCTAGGACCTCTAAGTCCTGCCAGGTAGGGACAAGGTGCCTGGTCTTTTTGTCATTAGACAGGACTTTGGCCAGTGCTCCTTCCTGCTCCAGGACTCTATCATCTGCTGCCTTGATCCCCAGCGTGTGGCAGACTCGGTTATGAGTTGGTGACTTGGCAGACCCAGCTGAATCTGGACTTCAGCAAGATGTCTCCTTTTCTTCCAGCTGAACCAAAAACAGCTTACAATTCTCTTGCACAGAGAAATGGCCCGGGTGACGCGCTTGTCATTCATGCCATGTCCTGTCAGAATCATAAAAAAAACTATTAAACAAATGTGCTTATGCGAGAAAATTTGACTCTGTTTTCACTTTAACACACTCATACAACTAAGTGCTTTCCAAAATCAAGCTTTAGAAATATTCTACATTAATATTTTCTTGTTTCATAGTTTATTTTTTTTAATCAACGCCAGTCCTAATCATAAATATCAAATATTATATTCATTTATTTTCTGAATTTTAATCCTGTAAGTGATTTTTATGTATTATTATTTGTGTATAATTTATAAATGATGACTATACTGTATGTACATTTACTGATGTTTCGTTCTTGTTGTTGTTCTTAGTATTTATGCTTAGTATTTAATGCTACTTCATATTTCTACTCCACTAAAAACTCCACAATGTTTAGGCCTACCTACGTGTCAACATTAGTTTCTAGTTACTTTGCAGTTGGCTCTTCAATCCAGAGAAAAAACTATAGTCTATCATAATAACTAAATATGTTACCTTGATGATATCAACAGGCTAACCAGCATTTTAAAGTCATAATTACCTCACCTTTACCAGCTGTAACATTAAAGTGGTAAACACATCAATGCATCACTAATTCTTATCCAATAACCTAATAAATATGGTTCTGAAATCTACCATCCTGTATTGTAAGTGATTTTACTTTTAGCACTTTATGTTTTGTGTTTTATTAATCCATTTTTGGCCAAGACAGCAGCATAAAACAAAACAAGTTGCAGACAGACACAAAGGAAAATAATGAAAAACTAATATTTGAATATGTTTTTTTCTTTAAAGTAAAATATGTGAATAGTCCTTAATAAAACACTGCACTCCCCAATAGCCAAGTGTAGTCTGACCGAAGCACTGCATCCTCATCGTTCAGCTCCACCGCTCTGACCACGTCGCTCCCGTTGGCGGTTGTTATAGCAACCGGATGCTTTTCTTGGAGTTTCCCAGCTTGTGTCCTGCGAGGCCTCAGCTATATGCTCACCGGTGAGATCCTGGGGGGAAATAACTTGTTTTGGAGACACGACGCTGTTTTCATCTCCCCCAGTCGTTGAATGAAGTGAACATGTCACGCTTCATGTAAGGCTCACATTGTCCTGCTCGACCCACATATCGCTGGTCAACGCCAAAATGGGTCCCGTTAGCGAGCCGGTCAGCAAGGCTCTGCCTGACTTCAGTGGACATTTGTGGCAGTGCTTCTCGTGTAAAGTAGTTGGGAAGCTCATATCTCGGGTCCATAGTTTTCAGTAGCTTTTTGAATCCGACTTGTTCCACAGTTGCAACAGGGACCATATCTTTAGCAATGTGATAGGACACCGCTGTAGTTTATAGTACACCACTTGCCAATTTTCTTTTCATAAAGGCACACTGCGGGAAAATGAAGTTTGCATTGAGCTTTGTTTCGGGGCTTTTTCCGGTTGTCGAGAATTAGAAAATATGACTGCTTGTGTTGGGTCAATCTTTCTTCAGTTAGCGCTACGACAAATGTAGCCTACATTTTTTCCGGTTAGGATGATTGTGTTGTGATATATATATATATTTCTGTGAATATCTGAACCATTTGAATCCAAAAATAAACTGCTCACATTCTGGAGATAAACTTTGTAAGGACTGTGTGTGTTTTTGTGTAAAATAGTTTGTGAAAAAAGTGTGTCCAGCTCAAATGCTGATTGTTGCGTCATTGTAAAGTGTCCGTTGTAAATGAGTGTTCTAAAAGAGTGTTCTAAAATAGGTTTCTAAATGAGTTCTAAATGAGCGTTCAAAATTAGTGTTCTAAAAGAGGGTTCTAAACGAGTGTTCTAAATGAGTGTTCTAAATGAGTGTTCTAAAAGAGCGTTCTAAATGAGGGTTCTAAAGAGCGTTCTAAATGAGTGTTCTAAATTAGCGTTCTAAATGAGGGTTCTAAACGAGCGTTGTAAATCAGCGGTCTAAATGAGGGTTCTAAAGGAGGGTTCTAAATGAGGGTTCTAAAGGAGGGTTCTAAATGAGGGTTCTAAAGGAGGGTTCTAAATGAGGGTTCTAAATGAGAGTTCTAAATGAGCGTTGTAAATGAGTGTTCTAATTGAGCGTTGTAAAGAGCGTTCTAAATGAGCGCTCTAAATGAGCGTTGTAAATGAGCGTTGTAAATGAGCGTTGTAAATGAGGGTTCTAAAAGAGTGTTGTAAATGAGCGTTCTAAAAGAGTGTTTTAAATGAGCGTTCTAAATGAGTGTTCTAAATGAGGGTTCTAAATGAGCGTTGTAAATGAGTGTTCTAAAAGAGTGTTAGGCTATATAGTGCACTATGTTTGACCAAGGTCCACAGTTAATTGTAGTGCACAATTTAGTGTTCTAATCACACGGCGCTTCAGGGACCACTGTAGAACGATCACACCCCGTGTGACAGGCAGACAGGTTAGGGTTAGGAGGTGTTACTGGACAGACAGACAGACAGACAGACAGACAGACAGACAGACAGACAGACAGACAGGTTAGAGTTAGGAGGTGTTACTGAACAGACAGACAGACAGACAGACAGGTTAGGAGGTGTCAATAGACAGACAGACAGACAGACAGACAGACAGACAGGTTAGGAGGTGTCACTAGACAGACAGACAGACAGGTTAGGGTTAGGAGGTGTTACTGAACAGACAGACAGACAGAGAGACAGACAGACAGAGAGACAGACAGACAGACAGACAGACAGACAGACAGACAGACAGACAGACAGACAGACAGACAGACAGGTTAGAGTTAGGAGGTGTTACTAGACAGACAGACAGACAGGTTAGAGTTAGGAGGTGTTACTGAACAGACAGACAGACAGACAGGTTAGGAGGTGTTACTATACAGACAGACAGACAGACAGACAGGTTAGGGTTAGGAGGTGTTACTGAACAGACAGACAGACAGACAGGTTAGGAGGTGTTACTATACAGACAGACAGACAGACAGACAGACAGGTTAGAGTTAGGAGGTGTTAATGTACAGACAGACAGACAGACAGACAGACAGACAGGTTAGGTTTATCATGACAAGGTGTAGTACTGAAACTACCGAGGTTACCTAGCCACCTACACGTTCAAAGTCAACAACGCAGCCACTGCTAGCTAGCCTACTCCACCAGCCAGCAGTACTGTATCATCTTAGTCAATAACATTTTTGCAACGTAAGCTTAACTTCCTGAACATTCGAGACGTGTAGTCCACTTGTCACTCCAATCTCATTTGCATTAGCGTAGCCTCTTCTGTAGCTTGTCTACTATGTGTCTGCCTATCCCTGTTCTCTCTCCTCTGCACAGGCCATACAAACGCTCCACACCGCGTGGCCGCTGCCACTCTAACCTGGTGGTCCCAGCGCGCACGACCCACGTGGAGTTCCAGGTCTCCGGCAGCCTCTGGAACTGCCGGTCTGCGGCCAACAAGGCAGAGTTCATCTCAGCCTATGCTACCCTCCAGTCCCTAGACTTCCTGGCGCTGACGGAAACATGGATCACCACAGATAACACTGCTACTCCTACTGCTCTCTCCTCGTCTGACTACGTGTTCTCGCATACCCCTAGAGCATCGAGCCAGCGGGGTGGTGGCACTGGAATCCTCATCTCTCCCAAGTGGACATTCTCTCTTTCTCCCCTGACCCATCTGTCTATCTCCTCATTTGAATTCCATGCTGTCACAGTTACCAGCCCTTTCAAGCTTAACATCCTTATCATTTATCGCCCTCCAGGTTCCCTTGGAGAGTTCATCAATGAGCTTGACGCCTTGATAAGTTCCTTTCCTGAGGATGGCTCACCTCTCACAGTTCTGGGTGACTTTAACCTCCCCACGTCTACCTTTGACTCATTCCTCTCTGCCTCCTTCTTTCCACTCCTCTCCTCTTTTGACCTCACCCTCTCACCTTCCCCCCCTACTCACAAGGCAGGCAATACGCTTGACCTCATCTTTACTAGATGCTGTTCTTCCACTAATCTCATTGCAACTCCCCTCCAAGTCTCCGACCACTACCTTGTATCCTTTTCCCTCTCGCTCTCATCCAACACTTCTCACTCTCCCCCTACTCGGATGGTATTGCGCCGTCCCAACCTTCGCTCTCTCTCTCCCGCTACTCTCTCCTCTTCCATCCTATCATCTCTTCCCTCTGCTCAAACCTTCTCCAACCTATCTCCTGATTCTGCCTCCTCAACCCTCCTCTCCTCCCTCTCTGCATCCTTTGATCTCCTCTGTCCCCTATCCTCCAGGCCGGCTCGGTCCTCCCCTCCTGCTCCGTGGCTCGACGACTCACTGCGAGCTCACAGAACAGGGCTCCGGGCAGCCGAGCGGAAATGGAGGAAAACTCGCCTCCCTGCGGACCTGGCATCCTTTCACTCCCTCCTCTCTACATTTTCCTCTTCTGTCTCTGCTGCTAAAGCCACTTTCTACCACTCTAAACTCCAAGCATCTGCCTCTAACCCTAGGAAGCTCTTTGCTACCTTCTCCTCCCTCCTGAATCCTCCTCCCCCTCCCCCCCCCCTCCTCCCTCTCTGCGGATGACTTCGTCAACCATTTTGAAAAGAAGGTTGACGACATCCGATCCTCGTTTGCTAAGTCAAACGACACTGCTGGTCCTGCTCACACTGCCCTACCCTGTGCTTTGACCTCTTTCTCCCCTCTCTCTCCAGATGAAATCTCGCGTCTTGTGACGGCCGGCCGCCCAACAACCTGCCCACTTGACCCTATCCCCTCCTCTCTTCTCCAGACCATTTCCGGAGACCTTCTCCCCTACCTCACCTCGCTCATCAACGCATCCTTGACCGCTGGCTACGTCCCTTCCGTCTTCAAGAGAGCGAGAGTTGCACCCCTTCTGAAAAAACCTACACTCGACCCCTCCGATGTCAACAACTACAGGCCAGTATCCCTTCTTTCCTTTCTCTCCAAAACTCTTGAACGCGCCGTGCTTGGCCAGCTCTCTTGCTATCTCTCTCAGAATGACCTTCTTGATCCTAATCAGTCAGGTTTCAAGACTGGGCATTCAACTGAGACTGCTCTTCTCTGTGTCACGGAGGCTCTCCGCACTGCTAAAGCTAACTCTCTCTCCTCTGCTCTCATCCTTCTAGACCTATCTGCTGCCTTTGATACCGTGAACCATCAGATCCTCCTCTCCACCCTCTCCGAGCTGGGCATCTCTGGCACCGCGCACGCTTGGATTGCGTCCTACCTGACAGGTCGCTCCTACCAGGTGGCGTGGCGAGAATCTGTCTCCGCACCACGTGCTCTCACCACTGGTGTCCCCCAGGGCTCTGTTCTTGGCCCACTCCTATTCTCGCTATACACCAAGTCACTTGGCTCTGTCATATCCTCACATGGTCTCTCATATCATTGCTATGCAGATGACACACAATTAATCTTCTCCTTTCCCCCTTCTGACAACCAGGTGGCGAATCGCATCTCTGCATGTCTGGCAGACATATCAGTGTGGATGACGGATCACCACCTCAAGCTGAACCTCGGCAAGACGGAGCTGCTCTTCCTCCCGGGGAAGGACTGCCCGTTCCATGATCTCGCCATCACGGTTGACAACTCCCTTGTGTCCTCCTCCCAGAGTGCTAAGAGCCTTGGCGTGACCCTGGACAACACCCTGTCGTTCTCCACCAACATCAAGGCGGTGACCCGATCCTGTAGGTTCATGCTCTACAACATTCGCAGAGTACGACCCTGCCTCACACAGGAAGCGGCGCAGGTCCTAATCCAGGCACTTGTCATCTCCCGTCTGGATTACTGCAACTCGCTGTTGGCTGGGCTCCCTGCCTGTGCCATTAAACCCCTACAACTCATCCAGAACGCCGCAGCCCGTCTGGTGTTCAACCTTCCCAAGTTCTCTCACGTCACCCCGCTCCTCCGCTCTCTCCACTGGCTTCCAGTCGAAGCTCGCATCCGCTACAAGACCATGGTGCTTGCCTACGGAGCTGTGAGGGGAACGGCACCTCCGTACCTTCAGGCTCTGATCAGGCCCTACACCCAAACAAGGGCACTCCGTTCATCCACCTCTGGCCTGCTCGCCTCCCTACCTCTGAGGAAGCACAGTTCCCGCTCAGCCCAGTCAAAACTGTTCGCTGCTCTGGCACCCCAATGGTGGAACAAGCTCCCTCACGACGCCAGGACAGCGGAGTCAATCACCACCTTCCGGAGACACCTGAAACCCCACCTCTTCAAGGAATACCTGGGATAGGTTAAGGTAATCCTTCTAACCCCCCCCCCTTAAAAGATTTAGATGCACTATTGTAAAGTGGTTGTTCCACTGGATATTATAGGTGAATGCACCAATTTGTAAGTCGCTCTGGATAAGAGCGTCTGCTAAATGACTAAAATGTAAATGTAAAATGTTTAGGAGGTGTTACTGTACAGACAGACAGACAGACAGGTTAGGTTTAGGAGGTGTTACTGAACAGACAGACAGACAGACAGGTTAGGTTTAGGAGGTGTTACTGTACAGACAGACAGACAGACAGACAGGTTAGGGTTAGGAGGTGTTACTGAACAGACAGACAGACAGACAGACAGACAGACAGACAGGTTAGGTTTAGGAGGTGTTACTGTACAGACAGACAGACAGGGTGTACACCGTTTGTTTATCCTCTCTGGGCTAGGTGGCCCAACTCAATGAGGTACAGCAAGAAGGAATTACATAGTCGTTTTTCTGAGACTTTATTGAAAAGCTATGTTCAAACTGGTCAGAAAATCGGCTATGTTTTACTTCTCAGAAATTGCACTATGTTTTATTTTTGGGTAACCATGGGTGAAATTTGAAAAACGGTTTTAAATACTTTTAAAGGCCATCACCACCCCCATGGCACCTGTTTCAGCACCCCACTGCAGTCCCATGTCAGTGGGATAAAGAATGAGTGTTTTATGGATGTTTTAAGATTTGGTGGGGATGTGTCAGTAACATATGCACCTGGTTTTATTTTGGGTTACCAGGGGTGAAATTTGAAAAACTGTTTTAAATACTTATAAAGGGTATAGGGACCTACATACCCACCCTTAGAGCACCATCCTGCGGGATCAACTCAATGGGTTACAGCAAGAAGGAATTATATAGCTTTTCAAAAAAGTCTCAGAAAAACGACTATGTTCAAACTGATCAGAAAATCGGCTATGTTTTACTTCTCAGAAATTGCACTGTGTTTTATTTTTGGGTTACCAGGGGTGAAACATACTGAAGCACCATGTCAGTGGGGCATTGCATGAGTGATTTATTAGTGTTTTAATGATTTGGTGGAGCTGTGTCCACCTCTTGTTGGCCTGGTATTATTTTGAGGTCAAATGTGTTCAAAACGGTTTTAAATACTTTTAAAGGGTATACACATATCCCTTACATAATGTAATGTTTTGCTTTCGCTGTAAAGCCTTTTTGAAATCGGACAACGTGGTTCGATTCAGGAGAAGTCTATCTATAAAACGGTGTAAAATATTCCTATGTTTGAGAAACAGAAATTATTTATTATTATTATTTTAGTATTAACAAACTGTCACTATACTTAAACTAGTCTTTCCTGTTGGGAAACAAACTGTCACTATACTTAAACTAGTATTTCCTGTTGGGAAACAAACTGTCACTATACTTAAACTAGTATTTCCTGTTGGGAAACAAACTGTCACTATACTTAAACTAGTCTTTCCTGTTGGGAAACAAACTGTCACTAAACTTAAACTAGTATTTCCTGTTGGGTAACAAACTGTCACTATACTTAAACTAGTCTTTCCTGTTGGGAAACAAACTGTCACTAAACTTAAACTAGTCTTTCCTGTTGGGAAACAAACTGTCACTATACTTAAACTAGTCTTTCCTGTTGGGAAACAAACTGTCACTATACTTAAACTAGTATTTCCTGTTGGGAAACAAACTGTCACTATACTTAAACTAGTCTTTCCTGTTGGGAAACAAACTGTCACTATACTTAAACTAGTATTTCCTGTTGGGAAACAAACTGTCACTATACTTAAACTAGTCTTTCCTGTTGGGAAACAAACTGTCACTATACTTAAACTAGTCTTTCCTGTTGGGAAACAAACTGTCACTATACTTAAACTAGTCTTTCCTGTTGGGAAACAAACTGTCACTATACTTAAACTAGTATTTCCTGTTGGGAAACAAACTGTCACTATACTTAAACTAGTCTTTCCTGTTGGGAAACAAACTGTCACTATACTTAAACTAGTCTTTCCTGTTGGGAAACAAACTGTCACTATACTTAAACTAGTCTTTCCTGTTGGGAAACAAACTGTCACTATACTTAAACTAGTCTTTCCTGTTGGGAAACAAACTGTCACTATACTTAAACTAGTCTTTCCTGTTGGGTAACAAACTGTCACTATACTTAAACTAGTCTTTCCTGTTGGGAAACAAACTGTCACTATACTTAAACTAGTCTTTCCTGTTGGGTAACAAACTGTCACTATACTTAAACTAGTCTTTCCTGTTGGGAAACAAACTGTCACTATACTTAAACTAGTCTTTCCTGTTGGGAAACAAACTGTCACTATACTTAAACTAGTCTTTCCTGTTGGGAAACAAACTGTCACTATACTTAAACTAGTATTTCCTGTTGGGAAACAAACTGTCACTATACTTAAACTAGTATTTCCTGTTGGGAAACAAACTGTCACTATACTTAAACTAGTCTTTCCTGTTGGGAAACAAACTGTCACTATACTTAAACTAGTCTTTCCTGTTGGGAAACAAACTGTCACTATACTTAAACTAGTCTTTCCTGTTGGGAAACAAACTGTCACTATACTTAAACTAGTCTTTCCTGTTGGGTAACAAACTGTCACTATACTTAAACTAGTCTTTCCTGTTGGGAAACAAACTGTCACTATACTTAAACTAGTCTTTCCTGTTGGGAAACAAACTGTCACTATACTTAAACTAGTCTTTCCTGTTGGGAAACATACTGTCACTATACTTAAACTAGTCTTTCCTGTTGGTGATGAAGAAACACATCAGAGGCATAGTTTTAAAGTCAATATTTTAATGAACCCCTTGGAGTCGATTGATACCATACCAACGAGTTATGGTAGTAGGTGCCAGGTGCACCGGTTTGAGTGTGTCAAGAACTGCAACGCTGCTGGGTTTTCCCACATTCAACAGTTTCCCGTGTGTATCAAGGTTGGTCCACCACCCAAAGGACATCCAGCCTTGACACTTGACACAACTGTGGGAAGCATTTGAGTCAACATGGGCCAACATCCCTGTGGAATCTAGACACAAATTACATTTAGTGTTGTGAATATATTCATCAGTTCATCTAACAGATCAGTCAGGAAGAGCCACGCTCAGACTTGGGAAGGTCCGCTTGAAATGGAATTAACAGTTAATTCCTTGTATAAATGGCTGCCAACCTCTACTGTGAGGAGTCAGAGACATCTCAGACTTCCATGCATTTTGAATAGTTTCATAAGTCTCATAATAATTGTTTACACAATATAATGACCATTATAAAGAAACAACTGGGTCTCTAAGTACATATATTAAATATATAATATATGAAATAAATAATTTATAACACCTATTATTGTCTAACATGTAGTTACTTATTTTTCATTTTCTTTACAAATATTTACCTTTCATTTCCCATTGTCAGTGATAAGGCAGTACTCACCTCTATATTATGGGGCTGGTTGTGATAAGGCAGTACTCATCTCTATATTATGGGGCTGGTTGTGATAAGGCAGAACTCATCTCTATATTATGGGGCTGGTTGTGATAAGGCAGTACTCATCTCTATATTATGGGGCTGGTTGTGATAAGGCAGTACTCACCTCTATATTATGGGGCTGGTTGTGATAAGGCAGTACTCATCTCTATATTATGGGGCTGGTTGTGATAAGGCAGTACTCATCTCTATATTATGGGGCTGGTTGTGATAAGGCAGTACTCACCTCTATATTATGGGGCTGGTTGTGATAAGGCAGTACTCATCTCTATATTATGGGGCTGGTTGTGATAAGGCAGTACTCATCTCTATATTATGGGGCTGGTTGTGATAAGGCAGTACTCATCTCTATATTATGGGGCTGGTTGTGATAAGGCAGTACTCATCTCTATATTATGGGGCTGGTTGTGATAAGGCAGTACTCATCTCTATATTATGGGGCTGGTTGTGATAAGGCAGTACTCATCTCTATATTATGGGGCTGGTTGTGATAAGGCAGTACTCATCTCTATATTATGGGGCTGGTTGTGATAAGGCAGTACTCATCTCTATATTATGGGGCTGGTTGTGATAAGGCAGTACTCATCTCTATATTATGGGGCTGGTTGTGATAAGGCAGTACTCACCTCTATATTATGGGGCTGGTTGTGATAAGGCAGAACTCATCTCTATATTATGGGGCTGGTTGTGATAAGGCAGTACTCATCTCTATATTATGGGGCTGGTTGTGATAAGGCAGTACTCATCTCTATATTATGGGGCTGGTTGTGATAAGGCAGTACTCATCTCTATATTATGGGGCTGGTTGTGATAAGGCAGTACTCATCTCTATATTATGGGGCTGGTTGTGATAAGGCAGTACTCATCTCTATATTATGGGGCTGGTTGTGATAAGGCAGTACTCACCTCTATATTATGGGGCTGGTTGTGATAAGGCAGTACTCATCTCTATATTATGGGGCTGGTTGTGATAAGGCAGTACTCATCTCTATATTATGGGGCTGGTTGTGATAAGGCAGTACTCATCTCTATATTATGGGGCTGGTTGTGATAAGGCAGTACTCATCTCTATATTATGGGGCTGGTTGTGATAAGGCAGTACTCATCTCTATATTATGGGGCTGGTTGTGATAAGGCAGTACTCATCTCTATATTATGGGGCTGGTTGTGATAAGGCAAAACTCATCT
Organism: Salmo salar; assembly: GCF_965601325.2. Lineage (NCBI taxonomy): Eukaryota > Metazoa > Chordata > Actinopteri > Salmoniformes > Salmonidae > Salmo > Salmo salar. The sequence goes on from NW_027675463.1 coordinate 398,137, forward strand.
CTATATTATGGGGCTGGTTGTGATAAGGCAGTACTCATCTCTATATTATGGGGCTGGTTGTGATAAGGCAGTACTCACCTCTATATTATGGGGCTGGTTGTGATAAGGCAGAACTCATCTCTATATTATGGGGCTGGTTGTGATAAGGCAGTACTCATCTCTATATTATGGGGCTGGTTGTGATAAGGCAGTACTCATCTCTATATTATGGGGCTGGTTGTGATAAGGCAGTACTCATCTCTATATTATGGGGCTGGTTGTGATAAGGCAGTACTCATCTCTATATTATGGGGCTGGTTGTGATAAGGCAGTACTCATCTCTACATTATGGGGCTGGTTGTGATAAGGCAGAACTCATCTCTATATTATGGGGCTGGTTGTAATAAGGCAGTACTCACCTCTATATTATGGGGCTGGTTGTGATAAGGCAGTACTCATCTCTACATTATGGGGCTGGTTGTGATAAGGCAGAACTCATCTCTACATTATGGGGCTGGTTGTGATAAGGCAGTACTCATCTCTACATTATGGGGCTGGTTGTGATAAGGCAGAACTCATCTCTACATTATGGGGCTGGTTGTGATAAGGCAGTACTCATCTCTATATTATGGGGCTGGTTGTGATAAGGCAGTACTCACCTCTATATTATGGGGCTGGTTGTGATAAGGCAGAACTCATCTCTATATTATGGGGCTGGTTGTGATAAGGCAGTACTCATCTCTATATTATGGGGCTGGTTGTGATAAGGCAGTACTAATCTCTACATTATGGGACTGGTTGTGATAAGGCAGTACTCATCTCTATATTATGGGGCTGGTTGTGATAAGGCAGTACACATCTCTATATTATGGGGCTGGTTGTGATAAGGCAGTACTCATCTCTATATTATGGGGCTGGTTGTGATAAGGCAGAACTCATCTCTATATTATGGGGCTGGTTGTGATAAGGCAGAACTTATCTCTATATTATGGGGCTGGTTGTGATAAGGCAGTACTCATCTCTATATTATGGGGCTGGTTGTGATAAGGCAGTACTCACCTCTATATTATGGGGCTGGTTGTGATAAGGCAGTACTCATCTCTATATTATGGGGCTGGTTGTGATAAGGCAGTACTCACCTCTATATTATGGGGCTGGTTGTGATAAGGCAGTACTCATCTCTATATTATGGGGCTGGTTGTGATAAGGCAGTACTCATCTCTATATTATGGGGCTGGTTGTGATAAGGCAGTACTCATCTCTATATTATGGGGCTGGTTGTGATAAGGCAGTACTCATCTCTATATTATGGGGCTGGTTGTGATAAGGCAGTACTCATCTCTATATTATGGGGCTGGTTGTGATAAGGCAGTACTCACCTCTATATTATGGGGCTGGTTGTGATAAGGCAGTACTCATCTCTATATTATGGGGCTGGTTGTGATAAGGCAGTACTCATCTCTATATTATGGGGCTGGTTGTGATAAGGCAGAACTCATCTCTATATTATGGGGCTGGTTGTGATAAGGCAGTACTCACCTCTATATTATGGGGCTGGTTGTGATAAGGCAGTACTCATCTCTATATTATGGGGCTGGTTGTGATAAGGCAGTACTCATCTCTATATTATGGGGCTGGTTGTGATAAGGCAGTACTCATCTCTACATTATGGGGCTGGTTGTGATAAGGCAGAACTCATCTCTACATTATGGGGCTGGTTGTGATAAGGCAGTACTCATCTCTATATTATGGGGCTGGTTGTGATAAGGCAGTACTCACCTCTATATTATGGGGCTGGTTGTGATAAGGCAGTACTCACCTCTACATTATGGGGCTGGTTGTGATAAGGCAGTACTCATCTCTATATTATGGGGCTGGTTGTGATAAGGCAGTACTCACCTCTATATTATGGGGCTGGTTGTGATAAGGCAGAACTCATCTCTATATTATGGGGCTGGTTGTGATAAGGCAGTACTCATCTCTATATTATGGGGCTGGTTGTGATAAGGCAGTACTCATCTCTATATTATGGGGCTGGTTGTGATAAGGCAGTACTCATCTCTATATTATGGGGCTGGTTGTGATAAGGCAGTACTCATCTCTATATTATGGGGCTGGTTGTGATAAGGCAGTACTCATCTCTACATTATGGGGCTGGTTGTGATAAGGCAGAACTCATCTCTATATTATGGGGCTGGTTGTAATAAGGCAGTACTCACCTCTATATTATGGGGCTGGTTGTGATAAGGCAGTACTCATCTCTATATTATGGGGCTGGTTGTGATAAGGCAGTACTCATCTCTATATTATGGGGCTGGTTGTGATAAGGCAGTACTCATCTCTACATTATGGGGCTGGTTGTGATAAGGCAGAACTCATCTCTACATTATGGGGCTGGTTGTGATAAGGCAGTACTCATCTCTATATTATGGGGCTGGTTGTGATAAGGCAGTACTCACCTCTATATTATGGGGCTGGTTGTGATAAGGCAGTACTCACCTCTACATTATGGGGCTGGTTGTGATAAGGCAGTACTCATCTCTATATTATGGGGCTGGTTGTGATAAGGCAGTACTCACCTCTATATTATGGGGCTGGTTGTGATAAGGCAGAACTCATCTCTATATTATGGGGCTGGTTGTGATAAGGCAGTACTCATCTCTATATTATGGGGCTGGTTGTGATAAGGCAGTACTCATCTCTATATTATGGGGCTGGTTGTGATAAGGCAGTACTCATCTCTATATTATGGGGCTGGTTGTGATAAGGCAGTACTCATCTCTATATTATGGGGCTGGTTGTGATAAGGCAGTACTCATCTCTACATTATGGGGCTGGTTGTGATAAGGCAGAACTCATCTCTATATTATGGGGCTGGTTGTAATAAGGCAGTACTCACCTCTATATTATGGGGCTGGTTGTGATAAGGCAGTACTCATCTCTACATTATGGGGCTGGTTGTGATAAGGCAGAACTCATCTCTACATTATGGGGCTGGTTGTGATAAGGCAGTACTCATCTCTACATTATGGGGCTGGTTGTGATAAGGCAGAACTCATCTCTACATTATGGGGCTGGTTGTGATAAGGCAGTACTCATCTCTATATTATGGGGCTGGTTGTGATAAGGCAGTACTCACCTCTATATTATGGGGCTGGTTGTGATAAGGCAGAACTCATCTCTATATTATGGGGCTGGTTGTGATAAGGCAGTACTCATCTCTATATTATGGGGCTGGTTGTGATAAGGCAGTACTAATCTCTACATTATGGGACTGGTTGTGATAAGGCAGTACTCATCTCTATATTATGGGGCTGGTTGTGATAAGGCAGTACACATCTCTATATTATGGGGCTGGTTGTGATAAGGCAGTACTCATCTCTATATTATGGGGCTGGTTGTGATAAGGCAGAATTCATCTCTATATTATGGGGCTGGTTGTGATAAGGCAGAACTTATCTCTATATTATGGGGCTGGTTGTGATAAGGCAGTACTCATCTCTATATTATGGGGCTGGTTGTGATAAGGCAGTACTCACCTCTATATTATGGGGCTGGTTGTGATAAGGCAGTACTCATCTCTATATTATGGGGCTGGTTGTGATAAGGCAGTACTCACCTCTATATTATGGGGCTGGTTGTGATAAGGCAGTACTCATCTCTATATTATGGGGCTGGTTGTGATAAGGCAGTACTCATCTCTATATTATGGGGCTGGTTGTGATAAGGCAGTACTCATCTCTATATTACGGGGCTGGTTGTGATAAGGCAGTACTCATCTCTATATTACGGGGCTGGTTGTGATAAGGCAGTACTCATCTCTATATTATGGGGCTGGTTGTGATAAGGCAGTACTCATCTCTATATTATGGGGCTGGTTGTGATAAGGCAGAACTCATCTCTATATTATGGGGCTGGTTGTGATAAGGCAGTACTCATCTCTATATTATGGGGCTGGTTGTGATAAGGCAGTACTCACCTCTATATTATGGGGCTGGTTGTGATAAGGCAGAACTCATCTCTATATTATGGGGCTGGTTGTGATAAGGCAGTACTCATCTCTATATTATGGGGCTGGTTGTGATAAGGCAGTACTCATCTCTATATTATGGGGCTGGTTGTGATAAGGCAGTACTCATCTCTATATTATGGGGCTGGTTGTGATAAGGCAGTACTCATCTCTATATTATGGGGCTGGTTGTGATAAGGCAGTACTCATCTCTATATTATGGGGCTGGTTGTGATAAGGCAGTACTCACCTCTATATTATGGGGCTGGTTGTGATAAGGCAGTACTCATCTCTATATTATGGGGCTGGTTGTGATAAGGCAGTACTCATCTCTATATTATGGGGCTGGTTGTGATAAGGCAGAACTCATCTCTATATTATGGGGCTGGTTGTGTTAAGGCAGTACTCACCTCTATATTATGGGGCTGGTTGTGATAAGGCAGTACTAATCTCTATATTATGGGGCTGGTTGTGATAAGGCAGTACTCATCTCTATATTATGCGGCTGGTTGTGATAAGGCAGTACTCATCTCTACATTATGGGGCTGGTTGTGATAAGGCAGAACTCATCTCTACATTATGGGGCTGGTTGTGATAAGGCAGTACTCATCTCTATATTATGGGGCTGGTTGTGATAAGGCAGTACTCACCTCTATATTATGGGGCTGGTTGTGATAAGGCAGTACTCATCTCTACATTATGGGGCTGGTTGTGATAAGGCAGTACTCATCTCTATATTATGGGGCTGGTTGTGATAAGGCAGTACTCACCTCTATATTATGGGGCTGGTTGTGATAAGGCAGAACTCATCTCTATATTATGGGGCTGGTTGTGATAAGGCAGTACTCATCTCTATATTATGGGGCTGGTTGTGATAAGGCAGTACTCATCTCTATATTATGGGGCTGGTCGTGATAAGGCAGTACTCATCTCTATATTATGGGGCTGGTTGTGATAAGGCAGTACTCATCTCTATATTATGGGGCTGGTTGTGATAAGGCAGTACTCATCTCTACATTATGGGGCTGGTTGTGATAAGGCAGAACTCATCTCTATATTATGGGGCTGGTTGTAATAAGGCAGTACTCACCTCTATATTATGGTGCTGGTTGTGATAAGGCAGTACTCACCTCTATATTATGGGGCTGGTTGTGATAAGGCAGAACTCATCTCTATATTATGGGGCTGGTTGTGATAAGGCAGTACTCATCTCTATATTATGGGGCTGGTTGTGATAAGGCAGTACTAATCTCTACATTATGGGACTGGTTGTGATAAGGCAGTACTCATCTCTATATTATGGGGCTGGTTGTGATAAGGCAGTACACATCTCTATATTATGGGGCTGGTTGTGATAAGGCAGTACTCATCTCTACATTATGGGGCTGGTTGTGATAAGGCAGTACTCATCTCTATATTATGGGGCTGGTTGTGATAAGGCAGTACTCATCTCTATATTATGGGGCTGGTTGTGATAAGGCAGTACTCATCTCTACATTATGGGGCTGGTTGTGATAAGGCAGAACTCATCTACATTATGGGGCTGGTTGTGATAAGGCAGTACTCATCTCTACATTATGATGCTGGTTGTGATAAGGCAGTACTCATCTCTGCATTATGGGGCTGGTTGTGATAAGGCAGTACTCATCTCTGCATTATGGGGCTGGTTGTGATAAGGCAGTACTCATCTCTGCATTATGGGGCTGGTTGTGATAAGGCAGTACTGATCTCTACATTATGGGGCTGGTTGTGATAAGGCAGTACTGATCTCTACATTATGGGGCTGGTTGTGATAAGGTGCACTGTGGCTGCAGGATGTGTAGCTGCAGCTGTTCTTTACCTTCATGTTCTGCTGTGTAACCAAATGAAAAGTGCAGAGGGTAGTCTACCTGTGTATGTACTGCATCCAGGTGAAGAGGCTGGACCTCTAGAACATTGACCCAGTCCTCACGCTCCTCCTCAATCATCCAGGTGAAGAGGCTGGACCTCTAGAACATTGACCCAGTCCTCACGCTCCTCCTCAGTCATCCAGGTGAAGAGGTTGGAGTGGGACCTCTAGAACATTGACCCAGTCCTCACGCTCCTCCTCAGTCATCTAGGTGAAGAGGCTGGACCTCTAGAACATTGACCCAGTCCTCACGCTCCTCCTCAGTCATCCAGGTGAAGAGGCTGGAGTGGGACCTCTAGAACATTGACCCAGTCCTCACGCTCCTCCTCAGTCATCCAGGTGAAGAGGCTGGAGTGGGAACGCTCAATATTTTCCGGATTGACTAACCTTCATGTCTTAAAGTAATGATGGACTGTCGTTTCTCTGCTTATTTGAGATGTTCTTGCCATAATGTGGACTTGGTCTTTTACCAAATAGGGCTATCTTCTGTATACCACCCCTTCCTTGTCACAACACAACTGATTGGCTCAAACGCATTAAATTCTACAAGTTTACTTTTAAGAAAGCACACCTGTTAATTGAAATGCATTCCAGGTGACTACCTCATGAAGCTGGTTGAACACAGTCTATATATCCTGTTGTATATTTTATTATAGGGAACACAGTCTATATATCCTGTTGTATATTTTATTATAGGGAACACAGTCTATATATCCTGTTGTATATTTTATTATAGGGAACACAGTCTATATATCCTGTTGTATATTTTATTATAGGGAACACAGTCTATATATCCTGTTGTATATTTTATCATAGGGAACACAGTCTATATATCCTGTTGTATATTTTATTATAGGGAACACAGTCTATATATCCTGTTGTATATTTTATTATAGGGAACACAGTCTATATATCCTGTTGTATATTTTATTATAGGGAACACAGTCTATATATCCTGTTGTATATTTTATTATAGGGAACACAGTCTATATATCCTGTTGTATATTTTATTATAGGGAACACAGTCTATATATCCTGTTGTATATTTTATTATAGGGAACAGTCTATATATCCTGTTGTATATTTTATTATAGGGAACACAGTCTATATATGCTGTTGTATATTTTATTATCGGGAACAGTCTATATATACTGTTGTATATTTTATTATAGGGAACACAGTCTATATATCCTGTTGTATATTTTATTATAGGGAACACAGTCTATATATCCTGTTGTATATTTTATTATAGGGAACACAGTCTATATATCCTGTTGTATATTTTATTATAGGGAACAGTCTATATATCCTGTTGTATATTTTATTATAGGGAACACAGTCTATATATCCTGTTGTATATTTTATTATAGGGAACACAGTCTATATATCCTGTTGTATATTTTATTATAGGGAACACAGTCTATATGTCCTGTTGTATATTTTATTATAGGGAACAGTCTATATATCCTGTTGTATATTTTATTATAGGGAACACAGTCTATATATCCTGTTGTACATTTTATTATAGGGAACACAGTCTATATATCCTGTTGTATATTTTATTATAGGGAACAGTCTATATAACCTGTTGTATATTTTATTATAGGGAACACAGTCTATATATCCTGTTGTATATTTAATTATAGGGAACACAGTCTATATATCCTGCTGTATATTTTATTATAGGGAACACAGTCTATATATCCTGTTGTATATTTTATTATAGGGAACACAGTCTATATATCCTGTTGTACATTTTATTATAGGGAACACAGTCTATATATCCTGTTGTATATTTTATTATAGGGAACACAGTCTATATATCCTGTTGTATATTTTATTATAGGGAACACAGTCTATATATCCTGTTGTATATTTTATTATAGGGAACACAGTCTATATATCCTGTTGTATATTTTATTATAGGGAACACAGTCTATATATCCTGTTGTATATTTTATTATAGGGAACACAGTCTATATATCCTGTTGTATATTTTATTATAGGGAACACAGTCTATATATCCTGTTGTATATTTTATTATAGGGAACACAGTCTATATATCCTGTTGTATATTTTATTATAGGGAACACAGTCTATATATCCTGTTGTAAATTTTATTATAGGGAACACAGTCTATATATCCTGTTGTATATTTTATTATAGGGAACACAGTCTATATATCCTGTTGTATATTTTATCATAGGGAACACAGTCTATATATCCTGTTGTATATTTTATTATAGGGAACACAGTCTATATATCCTGTTGTATATTTTATTATAGGGAACACAGTCTATATGTCCTGTTGTATATTTTATTATAGGGAACAGTCTATATATCCTGTTGTATATTTTATTATAGGGAACACAGTCTATATATCCTGTTGTATATTTTATTATAGGGAACACAGTCTATATATCCTGTTGTATATTTTATTATAGGGAACACAGTCTATATATCCTGTTGTATATTTTATTATAGGGAACACAGTCTATATGTCCTGTTGTATATTTTATTATAGGGAACAGTCTATATATCCTGTTGTGTATTTTATTATAGGGAACAGTCTATATATCCTGTTGTATATTTTATTATAGGGAACACAGTCTATATATCCTGTTGTATATTTTATTATAGGGAACACAGTGTATATATCCTGTTGTATATTTTATTATAGGGAACACAGTCTATATGTCCTGTTGTATATTTTATTATAGGGAACAGTCTATATATCCTGTTGTGTATTTTATTATAGGGAACAGTCTATATATCCTGTTGTATATTTTATTATAGGGAACACAGTCTATATTTCCTGTTGTACATTTTATTATAGGGAACACAGTCTATATATCCTGTTGTATATTTTATTATAGGGAACACAGTCTATATATCCTGTTGTATATTTTATTATAGGGAACACAGTCTATATATCCTGTTGTATATTTTATTATAGGGAACAGTCTATATATCCTGTTGTGTATTTTATTATAGGGAACAGTCTATATATCCTGTTGTATATTTAATTATAGGGAACACAGTCTATATATCCTGCTGTATATTTTATTATAGGGAACACAGTCTATATATCCTGTTGTATATTTTATTATAGGGAACACAGTCTATATATCCTGTTGTACATTTTATTATAGGGAACACAGTCTATATATCCTGTTGTATATTTTATTATAGGGAACACAGTCTATATATCCTGTTGTATATTTTATTATAGGGAACACAGTCTATATATCCTGTTGTATATTTTATTATAGGGAACTCAGTCTATATATCCTGTTGTATATTTTATTATAGGGAACACAGTCTATATATCCTGTTGTATATTTTATTATAGGGAACACAGTCTATATATCCTGTTGAATATTTTACTATAGGGAACAGTCTATATGTCCTGTTGTACATTTTATTATAGGGAACACAGTCTCTATATCCTGTTGTATATTTTATTATAGGGAACACAGTCTATATATCCTGTTGTACATTTTATTATAGGGAACACAGTCTATATATCCTGTTGTATATTTTATTATAGGGAACACAGTCTATATATCCTGGTGTATATTTTATTATAGGGAACACAGTCTATATATCCTGTTGTATATTTTATTATAGGGAACACAGTCTATATATCCTGTTGTATATTTTATTATATGGATCACAGTCTATATATCCTGTTGTATATTTTATTATAGGGAACACAGTCTATATATCCTGTTGTATATTTTATTATAGGGAACACAGTCTATATATCATGTTGTATATTTTATTATAGGGAACACAGTCTATATATCCTGTTGTACATTTTATTATAGGGAACACAGTCTATATATCCTGTTGTATATTTTATTATAGGGAACACAGTCTATATATCCTGTTGTATATTTTATTATAGGGAACACAGTCTATATATCCTGTTGTATATTTTATTATAGGGAACACAGTCTATATATCCTGTTGTATATTTTATTATAGGGAACAGTCTATATAACCTGTTGTATATTTTATTATAGGGAACACAGTCTATATATCCTGTTGTATATTTGACCATGTTCCCTATAATAAACTTTAACTGTCCTTTTACTAAAACCAATACTATTGACCGTGATTAATCCCTACCACATACATATTTATTTTGCTCCTTTGCACCCCATTATCTCTATTTCTACTTTGCACTTTCTTCTACTACAAATCTACCATTCCAGTGTTTTACTTGCTATATTGTATTTACTTTGCCACCATGGCTTTTTTGCCTTTACCTCCCTTATCTCACCTCATTTGCTCACATTGTATATAGACTTATTTTTTTACTGTATTATTGACTGTATGTTTGTTTAACTCCATGTGTAACTCTGTGTTGTTGTATGTTGTCGAACTGCTTTGCTTTATCTTGGCCAGGTCGCAATTTTAAATGAGAACTTGTTCTCAACTGGCCCACCTGGTTAAATAAATAAAACATGTGACCGTTCCTTTTTTTAGTTCTCTCTCTCTCTCTCTCTCTCTCTCTCTCTCTCTCTCTCTCTCTCTCTCTCTCTCTCTCTCTCTCTCTCTCTCTCTCTCTCTCTCTCTCTCTCTCTCTCTCTCTCTCTCTCTCTCTCTCTCTCTCTCTCTCTCTCTCTCTCTCTCTCTCTCTCTCTCTCTCTCTCTCTCTCTCTCTCTCTCTCTCATCACTTCTGGTTTAACACTGCCATCAAGTGGTGATTGTCCAAACTGCACCCCTGTTAAGCTATATAAAAAGCAAGAGAGATTGGGGGGAGAAAGACAGATCGAGCAGAGAGAGCAGAGAGAAGCGAGAGAGCAGAGGAGAGAGAACAGAGGGGGAGAGAGCAGAGAGAGCAGAGAAAAGAGAGAGCAGCAGAGCAGAGAGCAGAGAGAGAGCAAAGAGAGAGAGCAAAGAGCAGAGAGAGAGAGCAGAGAGCAGGCTGAGAGAGCAGAGAGAGAGCAGGCTGAGAAAGAGCAGGCTGAGAGAGCAGAGAGCATAGAGAGAGAGAGCAGCGAGAGTATATAGTGACCCTGCATCACAACACTCTGTTGCTATAGTGACCCTGCATCACAACACTCTGTTGCTATAGTGACCCTGCATCACAACACTGTTGCTATAGTGACCCTGCATCACAACACTCTGTTGCTATAGTGACCCTGCATCACAACACTCTGTTGCTATAGTGACCCTGCATCACAACACTCTGTTGCTATAGTGACCCTGCATCACAACACTCTGTTGCTATAGTGACCCTGCATCACAACACTCTGTTGCTATAGTGACCCTGCATCACAACACTCTGTTGCTATAGTGACCCTGCATCACAACACTCTGTTGCTATATTGACCCTGCATCACAACACTCTGTTGCTATAGTAACCCTGCATCACAACACTCTGTTGCTATAGTAACCCTGCATCACAACACTGTTGCTATAGTAACCCCGCATCACAACACTCTGTTGCTATAGTAACCCTGCATCACAACACTCTGTTGCTATAGTAACCCTGCATCACAACACTCTGTTGCTATAGTAACCCCGCATCACAACACTGTTGCTATAGTAACCCTGCATCACAACACTCTGTTGCTATAGCAACCCCGCATCACAACACTCTGTTGCTATAGTAACCCAGCAATCACAACACTCTGTTGCTATAGTAACCCTGCATCACAACACTCTGTTGCTATAGTAACCCCGCATCACAACACTCTGTTGCTATAGTGACCCCGCATCACAACACTCTGTTGCTATAGTGACCCTGCATCACAACACTCTGTTGCTATAGTGACCCTGCATCACAACACTCTGTTGCTATAGTAACCCTGCATCACAACACTCTGTTGCTATAGTAACCCCGCATCACAACACTCTGTTGCTATAGTAACCCTGCATCACAACACTCTGTTGTACATATTTAATTGTTTTGTATTTCAGTTCATATTTGTTTCATGTAACCAGTCGCAGGTTAACGTCAACCTGACAGAGACGATGTAAAATCAATAACTAAACTGTTCTCACAATTAACATGCTGTTCCTTGTTTCAAGTATGTTTTATTATGAAAAGTACAATATAACCATGTATACTTGTACAACTATGGAGCGTATGTCCACATATAATTGTACAATTTGTTTTTCCAACATAAAAGACAAGAAATGATCACATTGGTATTTTAACGGTGTTATTGTAAGAGTTTAAATGTTTAAACAGAGGATACATCTAAAACAGGATAAAACAAGTGCAGTATGTTGTGAGAATGTTACTTTAACGTCGACTCATAACGTCACACTATAACTTCATGGGAGTCTTGTGGAAAGACTAACGGTGTTATTGTAAGAGGTCATGGGTCAAGGTCCTCACAATTATAGGAAGATGCGCATGTGTGTGTGTGAGAGTGTGTCCTGTGTGTGTATGTGTCCTGTTTGTTCAGTGTGTGTGTATGTGTCCTGTTTGTGTGTGTGTGTGTGTGTGTGTGTGTGTGTCCAGTGTGTGTGAGTCCAGTGTGTGTGTGTGTGTGAGTCCAGTGTGTGTGTGTTTGTTTGTCTAGTGTGTGTGTGTGTGTGTGTGTGTGTGTGTTTGTCCAGTGTGTGTGTGTGTGTGTGTGTGTTTGTCCAGTGTGTGTGTGTGTGTGTGTGTGTGTTTGTCCAGTGTGTGTGTGTGTGTGTGTGTGTGTTTGTCCAGTGTGTGTGTGTGTGTGTGTGTGTGTGTGTGTGTGTTTGTCCAGTGTGTGTGTGTTTGTCCAGTGTGTGTGTGTGTGTGTGTGTTTGTCCAGTGTGTGTGTGTGTGTGTGTTTGTCCAGTGTATGTGTGTGTGTCCAGTGTCTGTGTGTGTGTCCAGTGTGTGTGTGTGTCCAGTGTGTGTGTTTGTCCAGTGTGTGTGTGTGTGTCCAGTGTGTGTGTGTGTGTCCAGTGTGTGTGTGTTTGTCCAGTGTGTGTGTGTGTGTGTGTCCAGTGTGTGTGTCCAGTGTGTGTGTGTCCAGTGTGTGTGTGTGTGTTTGTCCAGTGTGTGTGTGTGTGTGTGTTTGTCCAGTGTGTGTGTGTGTGTGTGTGTTTGTCCAGTGTGTGTGTGTGTGTTTGTCCAGTGTGTGTGTGTGTTTGTCCAGTGTGTGTGTGTGTGTGTGTGTGTTTGTCCAGTGTGTGTGTGTGTGTTTGTCCAGTGTGTGTGTGTGTGTGTGTGTTTGTCCAGTGTGTGTGTGTGTGTGTTTGTCCAGTGTGTGTGTGTGTGTTTGTCCAGTGTGTGTGTGTGTGTGTTTGTCCAGTGTGTGTGTGTGTTAGTCCAGTGTGTGTGTGTGTGTGTTTGTCCAGTGTGTGTGTGTGTTTGTCCAGTGTGTGTGTGTGTGTGTGTGTCCAGTGTGTGTGTGTGTGTGTGTGTGTCCAGTGTGTGTGTGTGTGTGTGTCCAGTGTGTGTGTGTGTGTGTGTGTGTCCAGTGTGTGTGTGTGTGTCCAGTGTGTCCAGTGTGTGTGTGTGTGTCCAGTGTGTGTGTGTGAGTCCAGTGTGTGTGTGTGTGTGTGTGTGTGTGTGTGTGTGTGTGTGTGTGTGTGTGTGTGTGTATTTGTCTAGTGTGTGTGTCCAGTGTGTGTGTGTCTGTGTGTATCCAGTGTTTGTGTGTGTGTCCAGTGTGTGTGTTTGTCCACTTTGTTTGTCCAGTGTGTGTGTGTGTGTGTGTGTGTGTGTGTGTGTGTGTGTGTGTGTTTGTCCAGTGTGTGTGTGTGTGTGTGTTTGTCCAGTGTGTGTGTGTGTGTGTTTGTCCAGTGTGTGTGTGTGTGTGTGTGTGTGTGCCCAGTGTGTGTGTGTGTGTGTGTTTGTCCAGTGTGTGTGTGTGTGTGTGTGTTTGTCCAGTGTGTGTGTGTGTGTGTGTGTGTGTGTGTGTGTGTGTGTGTGTGTGTGTGTGTGTGCCCAGTGTGTGTGTGTGTGTGTGTGTTTGTCCAGTGTGTGTGTGTGTGTGTCCAGTGTGTGTGTGTGTCAGATTATTATTTACAGGGACACTGAGGAGCCAACATGAACCCTAAATCCTGGATAGAGGGGCTCAGTGAATGTGGAGGTGAATGTGATCAGGTGGGTCAGTGTGTCAGAGGAGGCTCTATAGAAGGACAGAGTGCCGGCTGACCAGTCCAGATACACTCCTACTCTGTGGGGGCTGGAGGAGGGGACGTCTATGGTAGTGGAGTTATTATTATGCCAGGCAGTGTAACTGTTGTCAGAGCAGAACAGACTCCAGGACTTGTCATTGTATCCAAGCCAACAGTCCTTACTCCTTCCTCTCCTGCTGATTCCTTTATATGTCACTCCTATACCAGCCCAACTCCCACTCCTCTCTACCTCCCAGTAACAGCGCCCAGTCAGACCCTCTCTACACAGCACCTGTTCCCAGTCCTCAAATCTCTCTGGGTGATCAGGATACGGCTGCTCCTCTGTCCTACATGTCACCTTTCTGTTCTCCTCAGACAGAGAGAGGAGTCTGTTTACTGTGTTTGGGTCCAGTGTGAGAT
>NW_027675463.1:417500-422500 GCF_965601325.2 Salmo salar
TAACCTCTCACCATTACCAATAACAGAGGCTACAACAAAACATGCTAACCTCTCACCATTACCAATAACAGAGGCTACAACAAAACATGCTAACCTCTCACCATTACCAATAACAGAGGCTACAACAAAACATGCTAACCTCTCACCATTACCAATAACAGAGGATACAACAGAACATGCTAACCTCTCACCATTACCAATAACAGAGTCTACAACAAAACATGCTAACCTCTCACCATTACCAATAACAGAGACTACAACAAAACATGCTAACCTCTCACCATTACCAATAACAGAGGCTACAGCAAAACATGCTAACCTCTCACCATTACCAATAACAGAGGCTACAACAAAACATGCTAACCTCTCACCATTACCAATAACAGAGGCTACAACAAAACATGCTAACCTCTCACCATTACCAATAACAGATGCTACAACAAAACATGCTAACCTCTCACCATTACCAATAACATAGGCTACAACAAAACATGCTAACCTCTCACCATTACCAATAACAGAGACTACAACAAAACATGCTAACCTCTCACCATTACCAATAACAGAGGTTACAACAAAACATGCTAACCTCTCACCATTACCAATAACAGAGGATACAACAAAACATGCTAACCTCTCACCATTACCAATAACAGTGGTTACAACAAAACATGCTAACCTCTCACCATTACCAATAACAGAGGTTACAACAAAACATGCTAACCTCTCACCATTACCAATAACAGAGGTTACAACAAAACATGCTAACCTCTCACCATTACCAATAACAGAGGCTACAACAAAACATGCTAACCTCTCACCATTACCAATAACAGAGATTACAACAAAACATGCTAACCTCTCACCATTACCAATAACAGAGGCTACAACAAAACATGCTAACCTCTCACCATTACCAATAACAGAGGATACAACAAAACATGCTAACCTCTCACCATTACCAATAACAGAGACTACAACAAAACATGCTAACCTCTCACCATTACCAATAACAGAGGTTACAACAAAACATGCTAACCTCTCACCATTACCAATAACAGAGGTTACAACAAAACATGCTAACCTCTCACCATTACCAATAACAGAGGCTACAACAAAACATGCTAACCTCTCACCATTACCAATAACAGAGGTTACAACAAAACATGCTAACCTCTCACCATTACCAATAACAGAGGCTACAACAAAACATGCTAACCTCTCACCATTACCAATAACAGAGGCTACAACAAAACATGCTAACCTCTCACCATTACCAATAACAGAGGATACAACAAAACATGCTAACCTCTCACCATTACCAATAACAGAGGCTACGACAAAACATGCTAACCTCTCACCATTACCAATAACAGAGGCTACAACAAAACATGCTAACCTCTCACCATTACCAATAACAGAGGGGGTTTGATCTTTGTGCCTCCGTTTCTCATTTATCATCATTCACGATTCATTCATGGTTATTCATAATCATGGTAGCATCCACATGAATGTAGAAGTCACTGACAATAGAAGTGAAGTGACTCCAAAATGACAGGACATTATTTACTATTCAGTATCCATTAGGAAAAACATCATCCAAAACACAACCAAGACCAACTGCAAATGAATTCAACAAGTTAGTAGAATCACAAGCCTCACTGCAGGTGTCAGGAATCCCGCTTCCTGAGTCTGTTTCTGCCTGAGCTGACTGTTTTCTGTTTGGTGTCTAAGGGTGCGTTCAGAAACCTATCTGGTTGCCAGGCGACGAAGTTAGGCGGGAGTCCTAGTGATATTATTACCCTATCTGGTTGCCAGGCAACGAAGTTAGGTGGGAGATCTAGTGATATTATTACCCTGTCTGGTTGCCAGGCAATGAAGTTAGGCGGGAGATCTAGTGATTACCCTACACCTGCATCTCATCAACCTTCTGCACGCCTGGTCCTGATCATCACCTCTTCATAAGCCCTAAGCTGACATCTATTCCCTGCTGGATCGTTAGCAACGAACAGCCTCATGTTTCCTGAGCTAGTCTTGTTGTTTTGTTCTTGTTACTGGTTACTCCCCCCCCCCGTTTACTCTGTCTACAGTCATCCTCCCGGAACATTCAACTCCCTTGCCTGGCCGTCGGTGGATACAGTGACTTCATTGAATCCACCCATCTACTCTCATCAACTCACTTCCGCTGCCGCTCCGTCTCCTGGATCACTCAAATTACACATCAAGACTACCAATAAATACTCACCTTCATTTTACTCACCTTGTCCTGGTCTGCTTCTGGGTTCTGTCTTAGAGAAACGTGACAGCAGGCATGGAATATGGGACAACATGCTAAACTTATGACTACTTTAATACACTATAAGTAATATGTCCGAATAATTACGACTTTTTCAAATGGGAGAACTACATGCATAAAGTACTTTCATATCTGATAATACTGACCTCAGAGTCTCCAGTTTACAGTGGGGATTCCCCAGTACAGCAGAGAGCAGCTTCACTCCTGAATCCTTCAGATCATTGTTACTCAGGTCCAGCTCTCTCAGGTGTGAGGGGTTTGACCTCAGAGCTGAGACCAGAGAAGCACAGCCTTCCTCTGTGACTCCACAGCCTGACAGCCTGACAAAGAGAACATGACTTCAAACACATTGTTAATTTAGTGTAGGACAATGGCAGATGCATTTGGTTAATTCTCCCAAACAACATATAGATTCTTCTTCTGTCTCCTAGAGTTGTATGGTCATATTGTTATACTAATGTGACAATCAATGCATTTATTCAATGTTTTCAATATAATATTAAACACATATTATAATGCATATTTTTCTTTAACCTGAATATTTCTTCCTGATGATTAGATTTTATATCTCATTTTATGTACTCACAGAAATGCACTGGAGGCTTTGACCACTGGCAGCAGCCTCAGAAGACCTTCCTCTGATCTGGAGTATTTCTTCAGGTCAAACACATCCAGCTCCTTTTCTGAAGTCAGCAACACAAAGACCAGAGCTGACCACTGTGCAGGTGACAGGTTGGGTTCTGAGAGACTTCCTGATCTCAGGTAGCTTTGGATCTCCTCCACTAGAGAATGGTCGTTCAGTTCATTCAGACAGTGGAACAGATTGATGCTCCTCTCTGGAGAGGGATTCTCCCTGATCTTCTCTTTGATGTACTTGACTGTTTTTTCATGGGTCTTTGAGCTGCTTCTTGTCTTTGTCAGTAGACCTCGTAAGTGCTTCTGATTGGACTCCAGTGAGAGGCCCAGAAGGAAGCGGAGGAAAAGGTCCAGGTTTCCCGTCTCACTGTGTAAGGCTTTATCCACAGCACTCTTGTAGAAAGAAACTTCAGACTTGTCTCTGAACAGCGCAGAAAGGTTCCTGGACGTTGATTGCGGTTCAGCCATTAGATTCTCATTGTTGTTGATGAATGAGAGGAACACATACACAGCAGCCAGAAACTCCTGAATGCTCAGATGAACGAAGCAGTACACCTTGTCTTGGTACAGAACACATTCCTCTTTAAAGAGCTGTGTGCACAATCCTGAGTACACTGAGGCTTCATTGACATCAATGCCAGCCTCTTTCAGGTCTTTTTCATAGAAAATCAGATTGCCCTTCACTAGCTGTTGAAAAGCCAGTTTTCCCAGTGACAGAATGCTCTCTTTATTCCAGTGTGGACCTGTCTCTTCTTTCCCAATATACTTTTCATTCTTCTGTTTGGTATGAAACACCACAAGGTGTGTGTACATCTCAGTCAGAGTCTTGGGCATCTCTTCTCTCTTATGTTTCAACATGTGTTCAAGGACTGTTGCAGAAATCCAACAGAAGACTGGAATGTGGCACATGATGTGGAGGCTCCTTGATGTCTTTATGTGTGAGATGATTCTGCTGGCCAGCTCCTCATCACTGAATCTCTTTCTGAAGTACTCCTCCTTCTGTGGGTCATTGAACCCTCGTACCTCTGTCACCTGGTCAACACACCCTGAAGGGATCTTATTGGCTGCTGCAGGTCGGGTAGTTATCCAGAGGAGAGCAGAGGGAAGCAGATTTCCCTTGATGAGATTTGTCAGCAGAACATCCACTGAGGTTGACTGTGTGACGTCACAACAGATCTTGTTATTCTGGAAGTCTAGGGGTAGTCGGCACTCATCCAGACCATCAAAGATGAACACAACTTTGTACTTGTTGTAGATGGTGATTCCTGATTGTTTGGTTTCCATTGAGAAGTGATTAAGAAGTTCAATCAAAGTGTGTTTGTCCTCTTTCATCAAATTCAGCTCCCGGAAAGGGAATGAAAATACAAATTGGACATCCTGATTTGCTTTTCCTTCAGCCCAGTCCAGAATGAACTTCTGCACAGAGACTGTTTTTCCAATGCCAGCGACTCCCTTTGTCAGCACAGTTCTGATACGTTTGTCTTGTCCGGTTAAGGGTTTGAAGATGTCGTTACATTTGATTGCAGTCTCTGGTCTTGCTTGTTTCCTGGTTGTTGTCTCAATCTGTCTCAGTTCATGTTCATTATTGACCTCTCCTGTTCCTCCCTCTGTGATGTAGAGCTCTGTGTAGATCTTATTGAGAAGTGTTGGGTTTCCTTGTTTAGCGATCCCCTCAAATACACATTGAAACTTCTTCTTTAGATTAGATTTGAGTTCATGTTGGCAAATCACAGCAAGCTCATCTGAATAAAGAAATACCACAGAGGATATTAATATTACATCTGTTTTAATGCCTACAGTATTGTAGGACTGTTATAAAGTTTTAAAGTATAATAATTTATTATCTTAACTGACTGTATAAACGTGTAAACGTTTTCATAATGCATTACAGACTGGTGTAACTGATTATATTATTATTGGTGTTATTGATGGTATTATTAATGTTGTCTCTCTCTCTCTCTCTCTCTAAATTAATCACCACAACACATCCCTGCTGCTACTTGATGAGGTCACTAGGTGTTGTGTTAAGGCTGCGACAATATCATTGAGTTACACAGCTACTTTTGCT
>NW_027675463.1:427500-462500 GCF_965601325.2 Salmo salar
GTTTGTTTAATATTGTTTTAGGACTATGAAAATGGACAAAAGTATTAGCCTATGGATTATGAAAACAACAAAAAGAAATGTGAAAATGGGAGAGGAGAAATGACTAGAGACAGTGTTGTTTAACTCACTGACCATGACCCATGAGTTCTTCTTACCTTTGTTCAGTAGAAAAGTCTCCCTCTCTAAACTTCATAGGTAGATTCATAGACTGGTCACTCTTCATGGACACACAGCTGGGTACAGGGGAGGCTGGTCTCTCCTGCTTGATTGGTCTTCAACAAAACAGAGACAAATATTACATCTCTCATCTACTCTGAGCTAAGATGGGAAATATCAGAAGACTTTCATTCTAAAACGCTATGTATCAATTTTCAGAAAATTCGATTTTATTGCTTAAAGAAATTATCAAATAAATTGTGTTTTTTCACTATCTAATCATGGGGTTGTTCACTATCTAATCATGGGGTTGTTCACTATCTAATCATGGGGTTGTTCACTATCTAATCATGGGGTTGTTCACTATCTAATCATGGGGTTGTTCACTATCTAATCATGGGGTTGTTCACTATCTAATCATGGGGTTGTTCACTATCTAATCATGGGGTTGTTCACTATCTAATCATGGGGTTGTTCACTATCTAATCATGACATGGGGTTGTTCACTATCTAATCATGGGGTTGTTCACTATCTAATCATGGGGTTGTTCACTATCTAATCATGGGGTTGTTCACTATCTAATCATGGGGTTGTTCACTGTCTAATCATGGGGTTGTTCACTATCTAATCATGACATGGGGTTGTTCACTATCTAATCATGGGGTTGTTCACTGTCTAATCATGGGGTTGTTCACTGTCTAATCATGGGGTTGTTCACTATCTAATCATGGGGTTGTTCACTGTCATGACATGGAGTTGTTCACTATCATGACATGGGGTTGTTCACTATGTAATCATGGAGTTGTTCACTATCTAATCATGGGGTTGTTCACTATCTAATCATGGAGTTGTTCACTATCTAATCATGGGGTTGTTCACTGTCTAATCATGGGGTTGTTCACTATCTAATCATGACATGGGGTTGTTCACTATCTAATCATGGGGTTGTTCACTATCTAATCATGGGGTTGTTCACTATCTAATCATGGGGTTGTTCACTATCTAATCATGGAGTTGTTCACTATCTAATCATGGGGTTGTTCACTATCTAATCATGGAGTTGTTCACTATCTAATCATGGGGTTGTTCACTATCTAATCATGGGGTTGTTCACTATCTAATCATGGGGTTGTTCACTATCTAATCATGGGGTTGTTCACTATCTAATCATGGGGTTGTTCACTATCTAATCATGGGGTTGTTCACTATCTAATCATGGGGTTGTTCACTATCTAATCATGGGGTTGTTCACTATCTAATCATGGGGTTGTTCACTATCTAATCATGGGGTTGTTCACTATCTAATCATGACATGGGGTTGTTCACTATCTAATCATGGGGTTGTTCACTATCTAATCATGGGGTTGTTCACTATCTAATCATGGGGTTGTTCACTATCTAATCATGGGGTTGTTCACTATCTAATCATGGGGTTGTTCACTATCTAATCATGGGGTTGTTCACTATCTAATCATGGGGTTGTTCACTATCTAATCATGGGGTTGTTCACTATCTAATCATGGGGTTGTTCACTATCTAATCATGGAGTTGTTCACTATCTAATCATGGAGTTGTTCACTATCTAATCATGGGGTTGTTCACTATCTAATCATGGGGTTGTTCACTATCTAATCATGGGGTTGTTCACTATCTAATCATGGGGTTGTTCACTATCTAATCATGGAGTTGTTCACTATCTAATCATGGAGTTGTTCACTATCTAATCATGACATGGGGTTGTTCACTATCTAATCATGACATGGGGTTGTTCACTATCTAATCATGGGGTTGTTCACTATCTAATCATGGAGTTGTTCACTATCTAATCATGGGGTTGTTCACTATCTAATCATGGGGTTGTTCACTATCTAATCATGGGGTTGTTCACTATCTAATCATGGGGTTGTTCACTATCTAATCATGACATGGGGTTGTTCACTATCTAATCATGGAGTTGTTCACTATCTAATCATGACATGGGGTTGTTCACTATCTAATCATGGAGTTGTTCACTATCTAATCATGACATGGGGTTGTTCACTATCTAATCATGGAGTTGTTCACTATCTAATCATGACATGGAGTTGTTCACTATCTAATCATGACATGGGGTTGTTCACTATCTAATCATGGAGTTGTTCACTATCTAATCATGACATGGGGTTGTTCACTGTCTAATCATGGAGTTGTTCACTATCTAATCATGGGGTTGTTCACTATCTAATCATGGGGTTGTTCACTATCTAATCATGGGGTTGTTCACTATCTAATCATGGGGTTGTTCACTATCTAATCATGGGGTTGTTCACTATCTAATCATGGGGTTGTTCACTATCTAATCATGACATGGAGTTGTTCACTATCTAATCATGGGGTTGTTCACTATCTAATCATGGAGTTGTTCACTATCTAATCATGGGGTTGTTCACTATCTAATCATGGGGTTGTTCACTATCTAATCATGACATGGGGTTGTTCACTATCTAATCATGGGGTTGTTCACTATCTAATCATGGGGTTGTTCACTATCTAATCATGGGGTTGTTCACTGTCTAATCATGGGGTTGTTCACTATCTAATCATGACATGGGGTTGTTCACTGTCTAATCATGACATGGAGTTGTTCACTATGTAATCATGACATGGAGTTGTTCACTATGTAATCATGACATGGAGTTGTTCAATGACAGACATGTATTTGTTTAAAATCTATCACTTGATGGTTTCATTTCAGAGAGACAAAAATCATGTTTTTTTTTGCAAAATGCTATATATCTCCCTCACTCTTAAATGTGACCGACCGGCTCAATTTGGTAATTAACTAAATAACTACATATATAGTGATTTAGGTTTATGTCAGTTTAATTGTTTGTTATGGTATAAGTTGTTATTTTATGATTGTAAGTGATAAAAATTAACTAGTTGTTCTCAGTAATTACTACTTTAGTAAGGAATAACACATTTTTTCAGCACTACTGCAGTTGCTAAATAATTCCAATAGATGGGAGCATAAAACCACAAATGATATTTCAGAATATTAGTTTAGTTTTCTCCCTGGATACACCACCACTCCCCACGCTTCCTGCAGAACCCCTGCAGTACCTCCACAGACCCCGGATTGAGAACCCCTGATTTAGCAGATGCTCTTATCCAGAGAGATTTACAGTAAGTGCATTCACCTTAAGATAGTTATTTATTTAGGAAATAAACTTAATCAATTCTTCATAAAATTGTCATCTTACCTCTTAGCTTTGGTGTCATGTCCCCCAGAGAGATGCATTTTGGAGGCAGGGGCCCCCTCCTCTCTCTCCCCAGAGAGACTCATTTTAGAGGCAGGGCCCCCCTCCTCTCTCTCCCCAGAGAGACTCATTTTAGAGCACTGACCCCTGTAAACAGAGATCCAGCATGTTGGTTGTGGTTAACACAGTGACAACTAAACAGAGATCCAGCATGTTGGTTAACACAGTGACAACTAAACAGAGATCCAGCATGTTGATTGTGGTTAACACAGTGACAACTAAACAGAGATCCAGCATGTTGGTTGTGGTTAACACAGTAACAACTAAACAGAGATCCAGCATGTTGGTTGTGGTTAACACAGTGACAACTAAACAGAGATCCAGCATGTTCGTTGTGGTTAACACAGTGACAACTAAACAGAGATCTAACATGTTGGTTGTGGTTAACACAGTGACAACTAATTATTGAATGTCAATTGTTGTATTTTATTCATTATCTCTTAGAAATAAAACATTTCCTAACAGACACATCCCAACAGTCAGGTGATTTAATGCATCACATGAACATGTAGTCGTGACTGATATTTTTCACCTTTTCTCCATGTAGTTTAATTAATAATAATAATAATAATAACAACAATATAATATTAATAAGTCACTTTCTCTTTTGATAATTTCTCTCATTCTAGTGTGTTGCTTTGTTTAACAGATATGATATTATTATGCTGTTACTGAATTCAGTTCATAATAACAATGTTAAGAAAAGTATGTTCAGTGGTTTCAAACCAAATTACACAGGAAAGAGGAGCTCATTGTAGTTTAGAAAACACATTTTACGATATTTTGAAAGACGATTTACAACTTATACATAAAAATATACAAATTATAAAATAACCACAATATATGAATATATGAACAATATGTTTTTGAATTTGACTTGCCTACGCCCAGTTAGCGCCATTTTGTATGACTGAATTGTCACATAACTGTCCCAGGTGAAATGGACTGTTAGATCTGAGTGTTTTACTGTCAGTCACTATACTAAAAAAACACCATACATTTAATTTCTCTACACACTTTACAATAATCACTGGGAAGATTCTTACCTTGTAGCCTGAATTCACAGCCAGAACATGTCAAGTCATTGAGATATTTTCCGTTGTGCTGAGAGAGCAGCTTCCTGATGACAAGTGGCTCTGTATCTATGTTCTAGGTGCAGTTGATCTTTGGATGCAATAATATCTGGTCAAAGTCTAGTGACACAACACCATAGTATATCATAAACATAACAGCAGTTGGCCAGAAAAGGCCATGACATACTGTAAAACAGTGTTCATCAACAACACCATAGTATATCATAAACATAACAGCAGTTTAACCTTTGGCCAGTAAAGGCCATGACATACTATAACATGTAGAATCATTATGATGGATCCAGGTTCATACTATAACATGTAGAATCATTATGATGGATCCAGGTTCATACTATAACATGTAGAATCATTATGATGGATCCAGGTTCATACTATAACATGTAGAATCATTATGATGGATCCAGGTTCATACTATAACATGTAGAATCATTATGATGGATCCAGGTTCATACTATAACATGTAGAATCATTATGATGGATCCAGGTTCATACTATAACATGTAGAATCATTATGATGGATCCAGGTTCATACTATAACATGTAGAATCATTATGATGGATCCAGGTTCATACTATAACATGTAGAATCATTATGATGGATCCAGGTTCATACTATAACATGTAGAATCATTATGATGGATCCAGGTTCATACTATAACATGTAGAATCATTATGATGGATCCAGGTTCATACTATAACATGTAGAATCATTATGATGGATCCAGGTTCATACTATAACATGTAGAATCATTATGATGGATCCAGGTTCATACTATAACATGTAGAATCATTATGATGGATCCAGGTTCATACTATAACATGTAGAATCATTATGATGGATCCAGGTTCATACTATAACATGGAGAATCATTATGATGGATCCAGGTTCATACTATAACATGTAGAATCATTATGATGGATCCAGGTTCATACTATAACATGTAGAATCATTATGATGGATCCAGGTTCATACTATAACATGTAGAATCATTATGATGGATCCAGGTTCATACTATAACATGTAGAATCATTATGATGGATCCAGGTTCATACTATAACATGTAGAATCATTATGATGGATCCAGGTTCATACTATAACATGTAGAATCATTATGATGGATCCAGGTTCATACTATAACATGTAGAATCATTATGATGGATCCAGGTTCATACTATAACATGTAGAATCATTATGATGGATCCAGGTTCATACTATAACATGTAGAATCATTATGATGGATCGAGGTTCATACTATAACATGTAGAATCATTATGATGGATCCAGGTTCATACTATAACATGTAGAATCATTATGATGGATCCAGGTTCATACTATAACATGTAGAATCATTATGATGGATCCAGGTTCATACTATAACATGTAGAATCATTATGATGGATCCAGGTTCATACTATAACATGTAGAATCATTATGATGGATCCAGGTTCATACTATAACATGTAGAATCATTATGATGGATCCATTTTCAGCCTTTACCCATTGCCCTTCATTCTCTAGACTTCCAGGTAATACATAGATCTCCACCAGGTGAATCTCCTTGCTGGATTCATGTTGAAACAGCTATGAACAGGTGATCTTGGTTGGCCACTTGTATATTACTCTAAATTATAAAGCCTGTCTTGTTGTTCTTCTTCTCTGCTGCAGATATAATGTCCAGCTTCTTGGACTTCTGAGACACGTGTGCTGTACAATGTATCACTGTGGCTTTAAATGCCATAAAATCCACTTTCTACACAAAGAGTGTATCCCAGTGCCGGAATTATAACATATATTGGGGGGACACATCCAATATTCAAATATGCTCAAAATATCCCCCCAATATATTGATATAAATAATATAAATAAATAAAAGATTTGCTGTGCTATTTCATTACTTTCAAATGTATTAGAAAGTGTAAAACTAGAATGTAATACGAGTGTTACGTAGGCTATATCACTGCCGATTGTGATGTTTTAACATCAACACGTCATTTTGCGCTGGAACTGTAATTGTGGAAATAAATAATATTTTGCTAAAAAGTGTCAGTAATTGCATGGAGTGGAAACAAACGTTTTTTGTGAAAATGGACCGATTTGCGAGTGCTAATCAATCAACCATCACTAAAGTTAGCTATCATAGCTAAGTTACCTGGAACGTTAATTAGCCACACATTCACCTAGCGACCACTAACGTTAGCTATCATAGCTAAGTTACCTGGAAAGTTAATTATCCACACATTCACCTAGCGACCACTAACGTTAGCTATCATAGCTAAGTTACCTGGAACGTTAATTATCCACACATTCACCTAGCGACCACTAACGTTAGCTATCATAGCTAAGTTACCTGGAAAGTTAATTAGCCACACATTCACCCAGCGACCAACAATGGTGCTCACGGACGTATTCAACTAACGTTAATGTCTTTATTACGTTCTATTGGTCAGAAAGCCCAGGTGAAGTCTGAGTAAAGTGTCAATCATTTATGTTGTGCTGCATCTGTAATTTATGTAGACAGTAGTAGCTTTAATTTATTACATATTCCTATAGTATACTGTATAGCTGTACTGTATAGATGTACTGTATAGGATACTGTATAGCTGTACTGTATAACTGTACTCTATAGTATACTGTATAGCTGTTCTGTATAACTGTACTGTATAGTATACTGTATAGTGTACTGTATAGCTGTACTGTATAACTGTACTCTATAGTATACTGTATAACTGTACTGTATAGTATACTGTATAGCTGTACTGTATAGGATACTGTATAGCTGTACTTCCTTATGATAAATAGCATTATTAGTGTTTGTTTGATTAAAGTGAAATCAGTTTTATTACAGTCAGCTTTCATTCACAGTGATGTCATCATGAGGAAGAGGAAGGGTGGCAGTGACCTTCATCAGTTTAGTAGAACAAGAGATGAGTCAACGTTTCTATAATAATCACCTGTCAGATGATAGAAGTCTACAGTAGAACAAGAGATGAGTCAATTTTTCTATAATAATCACCAGTCAGATGATAGAAGTCTACAGTAGAACAAGAGATGAGTCAACGTTTCTATAATAATCACCAGTCAGATGATAGAAGTCTACAGTAGAACAAGAGATGAGTCAATGTTTCTATAATAATCACCAGTCAGATGATAGAAGTCCACAGTAGAACAAGAGATGAGTCAATTTTTCTTGATATAATAATCATTGCCGTTCAGATTAGAAATGGTTAGTAATCCATTCCACATCATGGCAAGAAACACCACTTGTTTACTGATAATAATTATTTCATGTTCACTCTGGTGCGTTCAGAGAAAAGAGAGAGAGGGAGAGAGAGAGCATGAGGATGGTGACAGGGCAGGGAGAGAGAGAGCATGAGGATGGTGACAGGACAGGGAGAGAGAGAGAGCATGAGGATGGTGACAGGACAGGGAGAGAGAGAGCATGAGGATGGTGACAGGACAGGGAGAGAGAGAGCATGAGGATGGTGACAGGACAGGGAGAGAGAGAGCATGAGGATGGTGACAGGACAGGGAGAGAGAGAGAGAGAGCACGAGGATGGTGACAGGACAGGGATAGAGAGAGCATGAGGATGGTGACAGGACAGGGAGAGAGAGATCATGAGGATGGTGACAGGACAGGGAGAGAGAGAGAGCATGAGGATGGTGACAGGACAGGGAGAGAGAGCATGAGGATGGTGACAGAACAGAGAGAGAGAGAGCATGAGGATGGTGACAGGACAGGGATAGAGAGAGAGCATGAGGATGGTGATAGGACAGGGATAGAGAGAGAGCATGAGGATGGTGACAGGACAGGGATAGAGAGAGAGAGAGCATGAGGATGGTGACAGGACAGGGAGAGAGAGAGAGCATGAGGATGGTGACAGAACAGAGAGAGAGAGAGCATGAGGATGGTGACAGGACAGGGAGAGAGAGAGCATGAGGATGGTGACAGGACAGGGATAGAGAGAGAGCATGAGGATGGTGACAGGACAGGGAGAGAGAGAGAGCATGAGGATGGTGACAGGACAGGGAGAGAGAGAGCATGAGGATGGTGACAGGACAGGGAGAGAGAGAGAGCATGAGGATGGTGACAGGACAGGGAGAGAGAGAGCATGAGGATGGTGACAGGACAGGGAGAGAGAGAGCATGAGGATGGTGACAGAACAGAGAGAGAGAGAGCATGAGGATGCTGACAGGGCAGTGAGAGAGAGAGAGCATGAGGATGGTGACAGGGCAGTGAGAGAGAGAGAGCATGAGGATGCTGACAGGGCAGTGAGAGAGAGAGAGCATGAGGATGCTGACAGGGCAGTGAGAGAGAGAGAGCATGAGGATGCTGACAGGGCAGTGAGAGAGAGAGAGCATGAGGATGCTGACAGGGCAGTGAGAGAGAGAGAGCATGAGGATGGTGACAGAACAGGGAGAGAGCGAGCATGAGGATGCTGACAGGACAGGGAGAACAGGTGACATGGAGGTGAGGGAGAAAAGGAGCAAATATTGATGGTTAAGACTGAATAATGACATCACAACAGTCTAATCCTAATGTTAATTTAAACTGAGATATTCCTCTAAGTATGGCTCCTCGTGTGTTTCAGATAATACATTCAAGCAGAGAGAGAGAGTTTGAGACAATGAGAGAGAGAGAGAGAGAGAGAGAGAGAGAGAGAGAGAGAGAGAGAGAGAGAGAGAGAGAGAGAGAGAGAGAGAGAGAGAGAGAGAGAGAGAGAGAGATATGAAGGTGCAGGACAGGGAGGGGAGGAGCTAGTAATGGTATAACGATTATACTGGTCTCCATTACAACCTTGTCAAATAGGACACTCTACTTTCAGGAGTAATGGTATAAAGATTATACTTGTCTCCATTACAACCCTGTCAAATAGGACACTCTACTTTCAGGAGTAATGGTATAAAGATTATACTGGTCTCCATTACAGCCCCTCCTTAAACGGGGTCATCTGTTTCTATTGTGCTAAATACACTGCTCAAAAAATAAAGGGAACACTTAAACAACACATCCTAGATCTGAATGAATGAAATAATCTTATTAAATACTTTTTTCTTTACATAGTTGAATGTGCTGACAACAAAATCACACAAAAATAATCAATGGAAATCCAATTTATCAACCCATGGAGGTCTGGATTTGGAGTCACACTCAAAATTAAAGTGGAAAACCACACTACAGGCTGATCCAACTTTGATGTAATGTCCTTAAAACAAGTCAAAATGAGGCTCAGTAGTGTGTGTGGCCTCCACGTGCCTGTATGACCTCCCTACAATGCCTGGGCATGCTCCTGATGAGGTGGCGGATGGTCTCCTGAGGGATCTCCTCCCAGACCTGGACTAAAGCATCCGCCAACTCCTGGACAGTCTCTGGTGCAATGTGGCGTTGGTGGATGGAGCGAGACATGATGTCCGAGAGGTGCTCAATTGGATTCAGGTCTGGGGAACGGGCGGGCCAGTCCATAGCATCAATGCCTTCCTCTTGCAGGAACTGCTGACACACTCCAGCCACATGAGGTCTAGCATTGTCTTGCATTAGGAGGAACCCAGGGCCAACCGCACCAGCATATGGTCTCACAAAGGGTCTGAGGATCTCATTTCGGTACCTAATGGCAATCAGGCTACCTCTGGCGAGCACGTGGAGGGCCCCCAAAGAAATGCCACCCCACACCATGACTGACCCACTGCCAAACCGGTCATGCTGGAGGATGTTGCAGGCAGCAGAACGTTCTCTACGGCGTCTCCAGACTCTGTCATGTATGTCACATGTGCTCAGTGTGAACCTGCTTTCATCTGTGAAGAGCACAGGGCGCCAGTGGCGAATTTGCCAATCTTGGTGTTCTCTGGCAAATACCAAACGTCCTGCACGGTGTTGGGCTGTAAGCACAACCCCCAACTGTGGACGTCGGGCCCTCATACCACCCTCATGGAGTCTGTTTCTGACCGTTTGAGCAGACACATGCACATTTGTGGCCTGCTGGAGGTCATTTTGCAGGGCTCTGGCAGTGCTCCTCCTGCTCCTCCTTGCACAAAGGCGGAGGTAGCTGTCCTGCTGCTGGGTTGTTGCCCTCCTACGGCCTCCTCCACGTCTCCTAATATACTGGCCTGTCTCCTGGTAGCGCCTCCATGCTCTGGACACTACGCTGACAGACACAGCAAACCTTCTTGCCACAGCTCGCATTGATGTGCCATCCTGGATGAGCTGCACTACCTGAGCCACTTGTGTGGGCTGTAGACTCCGTCTCATGCTACCACTAGAGTGAAAGCACCGCCAGCATTCAAAAGTGACCAAAACATCAGCCAGGAAGCATAGGAACTGAGAAGTGGTCTCTGGTCACCACCTGCAGAACCACTCCTTTATTGGGGGTGTCTTGCTAATTGCCTATAATTTCCACCTGTTGTCTATACCATTTGCACAACAGCATGTGAAATGTATTGTCAATCAGTGTTGCTTCCTAAGTGGACAGTTTGATTTCACAGAAGTGTGATTGACTTGGAGTTACATTGTGTTGTTTAAGTGTTCCCTTTATTTTTTTGAGCAGTGTACCTTGCAACACAAAGTCTAAGCTTGCATCAAAAGTAGATTCAGCTTTTGTCAAGACTGGCTTTCAAAATTGGAGGAAGGCACTGGAGAAATGTAGTGCTCATAAAGACAGGCAGTGTCATAAATGAGCTGTGATGACTCAGATTCAGGAGCCAAAGCCTGTTAATGTGCAACTTTTACGTGAGCATGAAAGACAGCAGCAACAAGCGAGGAGAAATCTGATGAAGATTGTTGGGGGTGTGAAGTCAGGCTTTTCGAGGCGTTGATAAGGAGAGTGGGAATTTCAGCCAGCTTCTAAAGTACAAGGCAGAGGGCGATGCAGAGCTGACCACCTGGCTGAAAGGTCACTTTGATTTCACCAGTCCCCAAAGGCAAAACTACATTTTGAAGCTGGTGGGCAATACAATCGTCAAAGAAATTGTGTCGGAAACAACATCAATGCCAGTGTTCCAGTTCGCACGTATCATTGATGGAACCCAGGATATATCAGGAGTTGATCAGGAGTCAATATGTTTGAATCCACACAGGATATATCAGGAGTTGATCAGGAATCAATATGTTTGAATCCACCCAGGATACATCAGGAGTTGAACAGGAGTAAATATGTTTGAATCCACCCAGGATATATCAGGAGTTGATCAGGAGTCAATATGTTTGAATCCACCCAGGGTATATCAGGAGTTGATCTGGAGTCAATATGTTTGAATCCACCCAGGATATATCAGGAGTTGATCAGGAGTCAATATGTTTGAATCCACCCAGGATATATCAGGAGTTGATCAGGAGTCAATATGTTTGAATCCACCCAGGATATATCAGGAGTTGATCAGGAGTCAATATGTTTGAATCCACCCAGGATAGATCAGGAGTTGATCAGGAGTCAATATGTTTGAATCCACCCAGGGTATATCAGGAGTTGATCTGGAGTCAATATGTTTGACTCTTTGTAGATGCAGATCTACAACCAAAGGAAGAATTCCTGGGACTCTACGAAGTGTCATCAACGACAGGGCAAAATATAGCCCAGATGGCATGTGATGTGATGATGCGTCTAGGCCTTCCTCTGTCCCAACTTCCAGGACAAACCTATGAGGGTGACACAAACATAGCTGGATGATTGCAGGGGGTGCAAGACATTTAAAGGAAAGAACAACCGCTGGCTATGTATTGTCACTGTGGTCCACACTGAGTTAACTTAGTTACGCATGCTGCCTGTGTAGCCTCTCCACTAGGAAGAGATTCAATGGGTCTGGTGCATGAATTGGGGGGCTTCTTTAATGACTGTCTCATCTCTGTACTCCACACATACAATTATCTGTAAGGTCCCTCAGTCGAGCAGTGAACACAGATGCAATCACAAAGACCAGGGAGGTTTTCCAATGCCTCGCATAAAAGGCACCTACTGGTAGATGAAAAAAAAGGGTGAAAAAAGACATTGAATATCCCTTTGAGCATGGTTAAGTTATTACACTTTGGATGCTGTATCAATACACACAGTCACTACAAAGATACAGGCGTCCTTCCTAACTCAGTTGCCGGAGAGGAATAAGAATAATGTACAAATGGTGGACAATCCAGGTGTGGAAAGACTCACAGTTGTAAGGTCCTTCTACAAAGTATTAACTCAGGGGTGTGAATACTTATGGAAATTACATTTCTAAAAATGATTTCACTTTGTCACTGTGGGGCACTGTGTGGGTGAGAGAAAAATAAATTCAATCCATTTTCAATTCAGGCTGTAAGTATAAATACTTTCTCTGTCCTCGCCTCCTTCACAATACACATTGGAGAATACAAGCCTTGAATACACCTTTACATACTGGGGTCATAATAGTTTGTAGGCCACACCGTTTGGACTCAACAGACGTTTTCATGGGAAGACCGATTTTCGAGATGTCTCATGGTCTGACAAACAATGCTTTAGCTCTGCCACCTTCCACCACAGATGTGGAAGGCTGACATAGGCAGATGTGGTGGATGAGACGCAGTCAATGTAAAAGCTGATATCTTTAACCTCCCTAGGGTAGGTGGCACCAAATCGTCCCACCTACGTAACAGCCAGTGTAATCCCGTGGTGCGTTATTCAAAAACCAAAAAAATGCAAAAACTTCAATTTTTCAAACATATGACTATTTTACACCATTTTAAAGACAAGACTCTCGTTAATCTAACCACACTGTCCGATTTCAAAAAGGGTTTACAACGAAAGCAAAACATTAGATTGTGTCAGCAGAGTACCCAGACAGAAATAATCAGACACCCATTTTTCAAGCTAGCATATAATGTCACATAAACGTAAACCAAAGCTAAATGCAGCACTAACCTTTGATGATCTTCATCAGATGACAACCCTAGGACATTATGTTATACAATACATGCATGTTTTGTTATATCAAGTTCATATTTATATCAAAAAACAGCTTTTTACATTAGCATGTGACTAGCATGTGACTAGCATTCCCACCGAACACTGCCGGTGAATTTACTAAATTACTCACGATAAACGTTCACAAAAAGCATAACAATTATTTTAAGAATTAAAGCACATTTTGCAATATTCTCAGTAGATAGCCCGGCATCACAGGGCTAGCTATTTAGACACCCATGCAATTTTAGCACTCACCAAAGTCAGATTTACTATAAGAAAAATGTTATTACCTTTGCTGTCTTCGTCAGAATGCACTCCCAGGACTTCTACTTCAATAACAAATGTTGGTTTGGTTCAAAATAATCCATAGTTATATCCAAACAGCGGCGTTTTGTTCGTGCGTTCAAGACACTATCCGAAAGGGTAAATAAGGGTGACGAGCATGGCGCAATTCGTGACAAAACATTTCTAAATATTCCATTACCGTACTTCGAAGCATGTCAACCGCTGTTTAAAATCAATTTTTATGCCATTTAGCTCGTAAAAAAGCGATAATATTCCAACCGGGAATCTGCGTTTAGGTAAACAGACGAAAGAGAATAAAGCATTCGGTCGACTCGTGCACGCGCCTAAGCCCATAGTACTCTGATCGGCCACTTGCCAAAAGCGATAATGTGTTTCAGCCAGAGGCTGCCTCGATATCGTTCAGCTTTTTCCCGGGCTCTGAGAGCCTATGGGAGCCGTAGGAAGTGTCACGTTAGAGCAAAGATCCTCAGTCTTCAATAAAAAGAGCCAAGATGAAACACAACTTGTCAGACAGGCCACTTCCTGCATGGAATCTTCTCAGGTTTTGGCCTGCCATTTGAGTTCTGTTATACTCACAGACACCATTCAAACAGTTTTAGAAACTTTAGGGTGTTTTCTATCCAAAGCCAATAATTATATGCATATTCTAGTTACTGGGCAGGAGTAGTAACCAGATTAAATCGGGTACGTTTTTTATCCGGCCGTGTCAATACTGCCCCCGAGCCCTAACAGGTTAAATTTCACCATTGGATTTTGATGTTTTTTAAAAATTATGTTCCTTAATTTGACGCAACCGGTGCATAAATAGACTCTCAGGCTTTCTGTCTGTCACGCAGCATAATTTGGAGGTACCTGGCTTCTGGGACTGAGTTAAACCCATTGATGAATGTCTGTTGTGACAGAAAACAACATTCTTAATACAAAGTCTCCACTGTCATTATCTCAATCTCTCTCTCTCTCTCTCTCTCTCTCTCTCTCTCGCTCTCTCGCTCTCTCTCTCGCTCTCTCTCTCTCTCGCTCTCTCTCTCGATCTCTCTCTCTCTCTCTCTCTCAATGGGCGATGAAGCCACCTAGTGGTTAAAGTGAGAGATGAACTCACCATAGAGGTAAAATAGTGGTATTACAGACATGCCCATGGGCTTTTCTCAATTCATCCTTCCTTGATTCCTCCTTGCATCCTCTTGGTCTCTTCGCTTCCTTCTCAAAACGCATTGGATAATATTGGCCAATGGGAAGGACCGTAGACTTTTTCCTCTAATAGGGAGATGGGAGTAGAAGAGACAGGAGGAGAGGAGACAGGAGACAGTTGGAGAGGAGGGGAGAATAGGAGACAGGAGGAGAGGAGACCGGAGGAGAGGAGACAGGAGACGGGAGAAGAGGAGATGGGAAGAGAGGAGATGGGAGAAGAGGAGAAAGGAGCCTTAGTGTCAGAGAGAGACATAGAGGAGGAAGAAGAAAATTACAAGAATATCAGAAGAGATAAAAAACAAGACACATAATTGTTGTGTTTAGATTTAGAGGAGAGTATGCAGACATACTGAACTCTGTAAAATGATTATTCATTATTTTATTAGAAACATGTCATATGATTTGCCATAGGCTTACGCTTTGTAAAAAAACGAAATAGGTGGGACCAATTATTAACCACTTCAATAATAAGAATAACAAAGTCACAGATTAATAAATAAAGGAACAATGTCCTTTAACAAGGTCGACCAGCTTCCTGATTGAATGTGATTAGATACTTAAAATAGTGTCACCTGTAGTTGGACACAGAAAGGGCAGAGCAGAACTGACACACACACACACACACACACACACACACACACACACACACACACACACACACACACACACACACACACACACACACACACACACACACACACACATGTAAAGTTCCCCTTTTAAACCTCTGATAAAGATGCAGACATAGATTTCCCCCACCACCTCTGAATAACTCTTCACACTGATGTCACAGACAGACTGCATAGATAGAAAGAAAGGACCTTATATGGCCATCGATGGCCGGTCACAGAGTACAAGCCATAACGTGACTTCCTTATGAATGATACCCCAAACAGGCCTTATAAAGGGATAGGCTGAAAGGCTGCACTCATCAAGACTTATTGTCATGCAGCTATCATGTTATATCCCTGTGTTTAGATTATCCTGCCAGGTCTACCAACTTCCTGCTTGAAGGTGATTGGATACTCAAAACATTCTATCAACTGTAGTGGACAACAGAGAGGTACCCAGTGGAGACACATATCAGAGCAACTACTCAGCTACTTGTCAGTGAAGTTAGATATTACCATTAGGAGTCAGAAAGGTACTCCTACAGTAGATATTACCATTAGGAGTCAGAAAGGTACTCCTACAGTAGATATTACCATTAGGAGACAGTCAGAAAGGTACTCCTACAGTAGATATTACCATTAGGAGTCAGTCAGAAAGGTACTCCTACAGTAGATATTACCATTAGGAGACAGAAAGGTACTCCTACAGTAGATATTACCATTAGGAGTCAGTCAGAAAGGTACTCCTACAGTAGATATTACCATTAGGAGTCAGTCAGAAAGGTACTCCTACAGTAGATATTACCATTAGGAGTCAGAAAGGTATTCCTACAGTAGATATTACCATTAGGAGACAGAAAGGTATTCCTACAGTAGATATTACCATTAGGGGTCAGTCAGAAAGGTATTCCTACAGTAGATATTACCATTAGGAGACAGAAAGGTACTCCTACAGTAGATATTACCATTAGGAGACAGAAAGGTATTCCTACAGTAGATATTACCATTAGGAGTCAGTCAGAAAGGTATTCCTACAGTAGATATTACCATTAGGAGTCAGTCAGAAAGGTACTCCTACAGTAGATATTACCATTAGGATACAGAAAGGTATTCCTACAGTAGATATTACCATTAGGAGTCAGTCAGAAAGGTACTCCTACAGTAGATATTACCATTAGGATACAGAAAGGTATTCCTACAGTAGATATTACCATTAGGAGTCAGTCAGAAAGGTACTCCTACAGTAGATATTACCATTAGGAGACAGAAAGGTATTCCTACAGTAGATATTACCATTAGGATACAGAAAGGTACTCCTACAGTAGATATTACCATTAGGAGTCAGTCAGAAAGGTATTCCTACAGTAGATATTACCATTAGGAGACAGAAAGGTACTCCTACAGTAGATATTACCATTAGGAGACAGAAAGGTACTCCTACAGTAGATATTACAATTAGGAGACAGAAAGGTACTCCTACAGTAGATATTACCATTAGGATACAGAAAAGTACTCCTACAGTAGATATTACCATTAGGAGACAGAAAGGTGTTCCTACAGTAGATATTACCATTAGGAGACAGAAAGGTATTCCTACAGTAGATATTACCATTAGGATACAGAAAGGTATTCCTACAGTAGATATTACAATTAGGAGACAGAAAGGTACTCCTACAGTAGATATTACCATTAGGAGACAGAAAGGTGTTCCTACAGTAGATATTACCATTAGGAGACAGAAAGGTATTCCTACAGTAGATATTACCATTAGGAGTCAGTCAGAAAGGTACTCCTACAGTAGATATTACCATTAGGATACAGAAAGGTACTCCTACAGTAGATATTACCATTAGGAGACAGAAAGGTATTCATA
Organism: Salmo salar; assembly: GCF_965601325.2. Classification (NCBI taxonomy): domain Eukaryota; kingdom Metazoa; phylum Chordata; class Actinopteri; order Salmoniformes; family Salmonidae; genus Salmo; species Salmo salar. The sequence goes on from NW_027675463.1 coordinate 444,938, forward strand.
CAGTAGATATTACCATTAGGAGACAGAAAGGTATTCATACAGTAGATATTACCATTAGGATACAGAAAGGTATTCATACAGTAGATATTACCATTAGGATACAGAAAGGTATTCCTACAGTAGATATTACCATTAGGATACAGAAAGGTACTCCTACAGTAGATATTACCATTAGGATACAGAAAGGTATTCATACAGTAGATATTACCATTAGGATACAGAAAGGTACTCCTACAGTAGATATTACCATTAGGATACAGAAAGGTATTCCTACAGTAGATATTACCATTAGGAGTCAGAAAGGTACTCCTACAGTAGATATTACCATTAGGAGACAGAAAGATATTCCTACAGTAGATATTACCATTAGGATACAGAAAGGTATTCCTACAGTAGATATTACCATTAGGAGTCAGAAAGGTACTCCTACAGTAGATATTACCATTAGGAGACAGAAAGATATTCCTACAGTAGATATTACCATTAGGATACAGAAAGGTACTCCTACAGTAGATATTACCATTAGGAGACAGAAAGGTATTCCTACAGTAGATATTACCATTAGGAGACAGAAAGGTATTCCTACAGTAGATATTACCATTAGGAGTCAGAAAGGTTTTCCTACAGTAGATATTACCATTAGGAGTCAGTCAGAAAGGTATTCCTACAGTAGATATTACCATTAGGAGACAGAAAGGTTTTCCTACAGTAGATATTACCATTAGGAGTCAGTCAGAAAGGTATTCCTACAGTAGATATTACCATTAGGAGTCAGTCAGAAAGGTATTCCTACAGTAGATATTACCATTAGGAGTCAGAAAGGTACTCCTACAGTAGATTTTACCATTAGGAGTCAGTCAGAAAGGTATTCCTACAGTAGATATTACCATTAGGAGTCAGTCAGAAAGGTATTCCTACAGTAGATATTACCATTAGGAGTCAGTCAGAAAGGTATTCCTACAGTAGATATTACCATTAGGAGACAGAAAGGTACTCCTATAGTAGATATTACCATTAGGAGGCAGAAAGGTACTCCTACAGTAGATATTACCATTAGGAGTCAGTCAGAAAGGTATTCCTACAGTAGATATTACCATTAGGAGTCAGTCAGAAAGGTATTCCTACAGTAGATATTACCATTAGGAGACAGAAAGGTACTCCTACAGTAGATATTACCATTAGGAGGCAGAAAGGTACTCCTACAGTAGATATTACCATTAGGAGTCAGTCAGAAAGGTATTCCTACAGTAGATATTACCATTAGGATACAGAAAGGTATTCCTACAGGAGATATTACCATTAGGAGACAGTTAGATAGGTATTCCTACAGTAGATATTACCATTAGGAGTCAGAAAGGTACTCCTACAGTAGATATTACCATTAGGAGTCAGTCAGAAAGGTATTCCTACAGTAGATATTACCATTAGGAGTCAGAAAGGTTCTCCTACAGTAGATATTACCATTAGGAGTCAGAAAGGTTCTCCTACAGTAGATATTACCATTAGGAGACAGAACGGTACTCCTACAGTAGATATTACCATTAGGAGACAGAAAGGTATTCCTACAGTAGATATTACCATTAGGAGACAGAAAGGTATTAATACAGTAGATATTACCATTAGGAGTCAGTCAGAAAGGTACTCCTACAGTAGATATTACCATTAGGAGTCAGTCAGAAAGGTACTCCTACAGTAGATATTACCATTAGGAGTCAGAAAGGTTCTCCTACAGTAGATATTACCATTAGGAGACAGAAAGGTATTCCTACAGTAGATATTACCATTAGGAGACAGAAAGGTATTAATACAGTAGATATTACCATTAGGAGTCAGTCAGAAAGGTACTCCTACAGTAGATATTACCATTAGGAGTCAGTCAGAAAGGTACTCCTACAGTAGATATTACCATTAGGAGTCAGAAAGGTTCTCCTACAGTAGATATTACCATTAGGAGACAGAACGGTACTCCTACAGTAGATATTACCATTAGGAGTCAGTCAGAAAGGTATTCCTACAGTAGATATTACCATTAGGAGTCAGTCAGAAAGGTACTCCTACAGTAGATATTACCATTAGGATACAGAAAGGTACTCCTACAGTAGATATTACCATTAGGAGACAGAAAGGTATTCATACAGTAGATATTACCATTAGGAGACAGAAAGGTATTCATACAGTAGATATTACCATTAGGATACAGAAAGGTATTCATACAGTAGATATTACCATTAGGATACAGAAAGGTATTCCTACAGTAGATATTACCATTAGGATACAGAAAGGTACTCCTACAGTAGATATTACCATTAGGATACAGAAAGGTATTCATACAGTAGATATTACCATTAGGATACAGAAAGGTATTCCTACAGTAGATATTACCATTAGGAGTCAGAAAGGTACTCCTACAGTAGATATTACCATTAGGATACAGAAAGGTATTCCTACAGTAGATATTACCATTAGGAGTCAGAAAGGTACTCCTACAGTAGATATTACCATTAGGAGACAGAAAGATATTCCTACAGTAGATATTACCATTAGGAGTCAGAAAGGTACTCCTACAGTAGATATTACCATTAGGAGACAGAAAGGTTCTCCTACAGTAGATATTACCATTAGGAGTCAGTCAGAAAGGTATTCCTACAGTAGATATTACCATTAGGAGTCAGTCAGAAAGGTATTCATACAGTAGATATTACCATTAGGAGTCAGTCAGAAAGGTATTCCTACAGTAGATATTACCATTAGGAGTCAGTCAGAAAGGTATTCCTACAGTAGATATTACCATTAGGAGACAGAAAGGTACTCCTACAGTAGATATTACCATTAGGAGGCAGAAAGGTACTCCTACAGTAGATATTACCATTAGGAGTCAGTCAGAAAGGTATTCCTACAGTAGATATTACCATTAGGAGTCAGTCAGAAAGGTATTCCTACAGTAGATATTACCATTAAGATACAGAAAGGTATTCCTACAGGAGATATTACCATTAGGAGACAGTTAGATAGGTATTCCTACAGTAGATATTACCATTAGGAGTCAGAAAGGTACTCCTACAGTAGATATTACCATTAGGAGTCAGTCAGAAAGGTATTCCTACAGTAGATATTACCATTAGGAGTCAGAAAGGTTCTCCTACAGTAGATATTACCATTAGGAGTCAGAAAGGTTCTCCTACAGTAGATATTACCATTAGGAGACAGAACGGTACTCCTACAGTAGATATTACCATTAGGAGTCAGTCAGAAAGGTACTCCTACAGTAGATATTACCATTAGGAGACAGAAAGGTATTCCTACAGTAGATATTACCATTAGGAGTCAGTCAGAAAGGTACTCCTACAGTAGATATTACCATTAGGATACAGAAAGGTATTCCTACAGTAGATATTACCATTAGGATACAGAAAGGTACTCCTACAGTAGATATTACCATTAGGAGTCAGTCAGAAAGGTATTCCTACAGTAGATATTACCATTAGGAGACAGAAAGGTATTCCTACAGTAGATATTACCATTAGGAGTCAGTCAGAAAGGTATTCCTACAGTAGATATTACCATTAGGATACAGAAAGGTACTCCTACAGTAGATATTACCGTTAGGAGTCAGAAAGGTATTCCTACAGTATATATTACCATTAGGAGACAGAAAGGTATTCATACAGTAGATATTACCATTAGGAGACAGAAAGGTATTCCTACAGTAGATATTACCATTAGGAGTCAGAAAGGTATTCCTACAGTAGATTTTACCATTAGGATACAGAAAGGTTCTCCTACAGTAGATTTTACCATTAGGATACAGAAAGGTATTCCTACAGTAGATATTACCATTAGGATACAGAAAGGTATTCCTACAGTAGATATTACCATTAGGATACAGAAAGGTATTCCTACAGTAGATATTACCATTAGGAGTGTCATGACGTTGGCCTGTGGGTAAGGTTTATGACCCCCCCCCCATAAATACCTTTCTCTCTTCCTCTCTTACTGACCCTACTGAAGGACTGCTGTCCTGTTAAATATAGAGAGTCTGGGAACATCAAACAAATGGGGAAAAGGAACCATATTTTGGTAATAAAACCAGTTGGAAATATGCTTGGGAACGTAATGAGTATGTATGTCAGTTCGGTTGTCATCTGAGACATTATGACTGATGACAGGACGACATAAATTGTATCTGAGAAAGTATACGCCCTCTAGTTATCAGAGTCACATGGAATTGTTATGCAATTGAAATGTTTGATATTGAAAATGTTTGTTAGGAGATGAAATGTAATTTTAGCTTCCGAATGAGAGATTTGGGTTTTCATAAGGAAAGTGTCCTGCTCGATCAGTGGCCAACCCTGTGAAGAGACAAGGGTTATAAACGATGAAACACCTCCCTCCCCCTCTCCACTATATAATCCTTTGACGAAAAGATAACCAGTAGTTCCAGTACGGGAGGCCTGCAGCCTCTACGTTAGAAGGACACACATGTCAACTAAGCCAACCTCGGCGTGAGCTATGGTATGAACTGGTATGAACTTTGAGCTTATTCACTACAGAAGTGCTACTTCCTAGCCGTTGAGTTAGCAGCGGCCGCTGTAACGTGGGCTAGGAAAGGACGGACGACGCATCCAGTCTAACAGACGGACGAAGATACCACCACGTATCCAATTTACCACCAGAGACATTCTTCCGAGTGCGGAAGGTCTGTTGGCCAACCCGGCAATATCTACGACCAATCTACCGAAGCGCAGCTCAGAGTAAATATTTATTGCATTTTCCTTTTCCAAATGGGCGGTAATTTAGAATGCATAAGATAATGTATTTATGATAGCATAGCTGCTGTTTCTGTGTTCCTAAATCTTCCCGCTCTTTCATTCAAGCCCAACCCCCTTTCTTTGTGTAACCAGCCATCATACAGGTTCCGTCCATCAAGGACGTTTTCTGTATGACGACATTGTATTCTGTGTATTTGTAATTCTGTGTGATTAGTTAGGTATTTAGTAAATAAATAATTAAACCCAATTTTACAGTGCCTTCTCCACTTGTTAGCAGAGTATACTCTGCTTCCAAAGAATTTAACATTGTTCAATGATCCGAAAAGCGTCTGAACAGACATTTTTGGCGCCCCCTGTGTGGACTCTAAAACTAGGCCGCACGTTTGGGTAATTTCGATAACAACATATGACGCCCCGTGCGAGGAATCTAAAATAGGATGAAGCTTTCATTTTGATTCAGCCTATATAGAATTGAAAAGCAGATTACATAATATACCAAGTTTATTATATACATTATGGGAAGTGTAGATCGGAATTATTGGTGCGTGTGTGCTCTGGAGAATCGCCTCCGTGTTGTGCTCTGACGTAGTCAGTGGGTAGCATAAGCTATACAGTTCTGTAGGAGGACTGATAAAGCTATCTGATAAATAGCGCGTTTGGCCAACGCTGGGCTATTTCTGCCTCTCGCGTTTCAGACGCGTGTTGGCTAGGTCATTATTCATTTCTCGAGCGAGGACAAAGAGCCAGCCGATTGAAATTTAGGAGAGATTAGCTTGACCAGCGATAAGTATCTCTCTGTCTCTCGCGTTTCGAGGCGAGTACACCACGGTGCAGTTCGTTGTTTCCCGCGAGTTCCGGTTAAAACATCGTCAAATATCGCCGAAAAGGGTTTGAACATAATACGTTATAAGTAAAACCTTTCCCTTGCCAAGGGAATCCTATGTTGAGCATTGTTCAGGCATCAAGTAGCATTAGCTTGCTCGAGATGCTAAGCTAACAAAATGGAAAACAGCCATTTTGTTTGTGCCACATTGTAATTCATCCGACTTGAGTTGGATTTCAGCGTGTGCCAGCAGGGACCTACCTTCAAATAATTAGTCAGGTGACACTCAAGTCGTTACTCGTGATATCCAGACGGATATCGATGTCTTATTCAATTGAACTAATAAGTGAAATTGCCAGATTTAAATTCTCAAGTTTAAATAATATCCAAATTGATGAGTTTTCTAAATGAGACATTGTAATCTTTTTTCCACATTAACCTAGATGATAAACCTCTCAGGTTAATTAAAGTTTAAATCCCATATAGCCTATACAGGTTTGATTTATCATTAAAATTTATCAATCAGTAAAATTTGTTTTTGCAAAACCCATTCAGTAATCCAGTACTGACAGAAGTCCCGCCCCAGCGGGAATCCCATGTGGTTTCGGCCCAAGGAAGAAGTGTACCATAGTGGGGAGTGTTCCCAACATTTGATCTACTGTTTACACTTATGATATCCAATCAATGGAGATTGTATGGATTATCATCTCATTCAATTTAATAAGTTAAATTGTTGAACATACCTTAACCTGTTTGGGCTAGGGGGCAGTATTGAGAATTTTGGAAAAAATATGTTCCCATTTTTAACTGCCTCCTACACCAACTCAGAAGCTAGAATATGCATATTATTGTTCAGGTTTGGATAGAAAACACCCTAAAGTTTCTAAAACTGTTTGAATGGTGTCTGTGAGTATAACAGAACTCCTATGGCAGGCAAAAACCTGACAAGGTTTCATGCAGGAAGTGGCCTGTCTGACAAGGAGTCGTGCGTCTTGCATCTGTTTATTGAAGAGTAAGGATCTTAGCTGTAACGTGACAATTCCCAGGGCTCCAATAGGCTCTCAGAACCCGGGAAAAACCTGAACGATGACGAGGCAGCCTCTGGCTGAAACAGATTATCGCCTTATCCAAGTGGCCGATCAGAGGACCATTGAATGAGGCGCGTGCACGATTCGCCCCCGTGGAGAAATTTCATTCGGCTGTTTAGCTTATTGCAGATTCCCGGTCGGAATATTATCGCTTTTCTACGAGATAAATGGCATAAAAATTGGTTTTAAACAGCGGTTGACATGCTTCGAAGTACGGTAATGGAATATTTAGACATTTTTTGTCACGCCATGCGCCATGCGCACGACCGTTATTTACCATTCGTATAGTGTCTAGAACGCACGAACAAAACAGAGGATATTTGGATATAACGATGGATTATTTGGGACCAAACCTACATTTGTTATTGAAGTAGAAGTCCTGGGAGTGCATTCTGACGAAGAACAGGAAAGGTAAGAACATTTTTCTTATAGGAAATAGGATTTTGGTGAAGGCTAATCTTGCCGGGTGTCTAAATAGCTAGCCGTGATGGCTGGGCTATGTACTTAGAATATTGCAAAATGTGCTTCATCCGAAAAGCTATTTTAAAATCGGACATATCGAGTGCATAGAGGAGTAATGTATCTATAATTCTTAAAATAATTGTTATGCTTTTTGTGAACGTTTATCGTGAGTAATTTAGCAAACTGTTAGTAAATTCCCCGGAAGTTTGCGGGGGGTATGCTTTTTCTGAACGTCACATGCTAATGTAAAAAGCTGTTTTTTGATATAAATATGAACTTGATTGAACAGACATGCATGTATTGTATAACATAATGTCCTAGGTGTGTCATCTGATGAAGATCATAAAAGGTTAGCGCTGCATTTAGCTGTGGTTTGGGTTTTTGTGACATTATATGCTAGCTTGAAAAATGGGTGTCTGATTATTTCTGGCTGGGCACTTTCCTGACATAATCTAATGTTTTGCTTTCGTTGTAAAGCCTTTTTGAAATCGGACAGTGTGGTTAGATTAAGGAGAGTCTTGTCTTTAAATAGCTGTAAAATAGTCATATGTTTGAGAAATTGAAGTAATAGTATTTCAAACGATTCAAAAATCGCGCCACTGAATTCAGGTGGCTGTTACGTAGGTGGGACGAATTCGTCCCGCCTTGCCCATAGAGGTTAATGTTCTTGCAATCAAATGAGACACTTTTAAACTTCCCATATTAACCAACACCTCAGGTTAATTCAAGTTTAATACCCAGATAGCCTACCCAGGTAGGATTAATCATTGGCATTGATTAATTAATTCAATTTGCTTTTTGCAAATTCATTCACGTCCAACTTCCACATTACTGGTACAGTACTGATGGTTCGTCAACATCTATAAATAGATTAAACTTGTCTTTGCAGCTTCCAATGAATTCCAAACCCAAGCATTGAAAAAAAAAATAGGAACATTTTTCCTCTAAATTTTTCTAATAATGTGCAAGCTACCAAAGGAGGTGGTCACCACTCCTCCGCTAATTAGTGAACCTCCACCCATAAAAGGATTGATCTCTGACCTCAGCAGTGATACCAACCCTAATTATGCCATTAGAAAAACAACAGCCGAAATTGCGAACGCTCTCCAAAATCAACCATCAAATACAGGCTTTGTGACTGTTCTCTCCACTTTAGCACTTATGTATCGCCATCAAAGGTTGGCATCGGTCCAATACCACAGTGCACAGCTGAAGCACGTGCAAGACATGGCTAACATGAGGGCACAGGTGGAGAGAACTGAGCAACTATTGACAAAAGCAGGAAATGAAAACATTCTGCTAGTCGAGGAACTGCGTTTGAAATCGGAACAATTAAAAGTAATTGCAAATACTTATGACGAGGAACGAGCACAAACTCTCCAACAAAATCGTCATCTGCAGGAACAACTCGATTTAGCCAAAACTAAATACGAGGTAGTCCAAGCCAAACTAGATAAATCTGTTGAGTTATCTATAAACAGGAGCGCACAATTTGATAACATGCAGGCAGTTTTGTTGAACGTTACTCAAGGTAACAATGTTCTACTCCAAATTCTGCAGACCAAAGACGATCAGTTGATGAACACAATGACTAAGTTGGATGACAAATCAGCAGAACTTATTGAAGTCGCTGACCAAATGAATGATGAGAGAACTCAGGTGATGAGGATGGAAATATTGATTTCTAAGCAAGCAGAGGAAATCTCATCACTGAATGTCTCGCTCCGTACTCGAGACCTCTATCTGCAAACCATGACAGATAAGTTTGAGACCGAAAGGAGCAGGTGTGACACTCACGTGTCCAAAATTGGTACTTTAAGCGCTCAAGTGGACTCTGCAATGCAGCAGAAGACCACCCTTAGGTACCATCTGGAGGAAGTCCAGAATGGTCACGCTCTACAGCATGACTACCCATCCAAGCAACCGGAGTCCGGTACTCAAAGGAGTGAAGACGATAGGTTTCAGACATTGCCTCCATCATGTGTCCCTCAGTCTTCTCCTCTTGGCCATTCAGCACTGAGTAATATGGAGCCTCTTGGCCAACAAAGCCAAAGCTTGGCTTCTCCTCTTGGCCTGTCGGCCTCAATTTCTCCACAGGATGAAGCCAACCCTCTCCGCCCGCTTTGCGCGGAATACCTTGACAAACTCGTCAAGAATTTCCCCACCTTTGACCCCGTTCCAGGTCAGCCAAACGATACTGAGACGTTCCTAGCTGACATAGAGGACGCGTTGGGTGGCTACCCGAATGCTACGGGTTCTGACAGGGTTTACCTGTTGAAGCGAACGTCGAATAGACACGTGACGAGGTTCATTCGCCTACAACAGCAACACGTGCTAAATGACTACGCTAAACTTGCCACAGCTTTGATATTAGAATTCAGTGGTTCTGCGACTCGCAAACACGATAGCTCACTGGCTAACACCGTCAAACAAGCTCGGAACGAACACCCACAAGCTTTCTATCATAGGCTTCGTTCAGCTTACTTTGGCCTACTCACGGAAACAGGAATGGAAGAGCTGTTACCATTCAAACAAATGTTTCTGTCGAACATGTATCCCACCTTCATTACCTACTTGGGCCCTGCAGCCCACGTTGGCTTGCCTATCTTACAACTCAGAGAGCTTGCAAGCACAGCTTTTGAGGCATCAAAAGTTCACAACGCTAAGAGCCCTGACCACTCGGTTTTGAAGTTTAACCAGGAGCACTCACTCCAGTTAGAGGGTGCATTATCAGGTATTGGAGCGTCGAGAGATGATGCACAACAACAGTTTCTACCATGAAACCATGATTCCAATAACCTCCGCGGTCGAAATAACTGTAAAGTACGTAGCCATCAACATGACTACCGCTACAAACGACCCGTTCGCTACGTTCCTGCACCCAACCCACAAAAAGTGTCAGAGCACAAGGGTAACAAAGGGTTGAAGGACGATCAAAACGTAGACCAATGTTCTCCAGAAGTCCCACTACGGGAAGAACTTAAGCGAGAACAATTTGAGAAAAGGGTAAAAGATAAGTCACAAGGACTAGACGGGGAATTACCGGACACCAGGTCCGCAGGAATTAACACCCATAGCATGGACGTTAAAGTTCAAATTTCTCCCGCTCTCATTCAAGACCCTATCCAGGGCCCGCTTGATCAAGAAACAAGCCCCCGGGCTTTGTCTATAGACTCTGATACAAAAGTTGCGAAGAAAAAGGTAAAACGCTTCGTTAAAGCCAAGCCCACTCAAAATCGGAAAAGTCAATCTGCTTCCACCTTGAACAGAAATGGCACATCACGTCGTTGCGAACGACCACTCCACTTTGTGGGGAATATGTCCACTAAACGGCCATACCGGAAACAGTCCTGGAGGACTGCTTAACTTGTCATGCGCTAATTGATTCGGGTGCGACAATATCACTCATCTCTCAAACATTGTTTGATGATCTCAAAAGGGCTTTGAAGCCAACTTAACGTTGGTTAAAAGTGGAACGATGCGACACTAAACTTCGAGGGGTCACTCAGACTACCTCGCCTCTCACATTGAGATTCATGCTGAAACTACACTTCCAGGACGTATCGCTCGTTCACCCTCTGTATGTTACCAGCCTCGAAACTGTAACCCTGCTACTTGGAGCAGACTTGATGGATCGGTTACTCCCATTGATGGATTGGAAAACCAACCAGGTATGGTCACAGGCCACAGTGCCTTCTCCACTGACCACACCGTCTCCCCCTAACGCTAGCTGCAACGCAGTCCTTCACGAGGGGTATCTGTCGAAAGCACCCCTTTTGGAAAAGACGTTTAGAAACCTCTTGGTACAAAATCCGATCCACGGAGATAGTACGATATCTCGACACATTCCATCAGCCAACCTGATTGACCATTCTTTTCATGATTTCGAGCCAGCTGTCTCTGTGAATAAGCAACTTCCCTCCTCCTTGCAGTCGTGCAATACGATAGTTGAGATGAACTTCCCTTGCCCTTCGGACACTTCCGCAAGCACTGCGGCCGTCTCAGCAAGAAAAACATTGATGTGCAGAGTACACTCTGCTTCCGATGATACACCTTCAGCTTTGTTGGGGACTGTCACCCCTTACAATGACACTAATGGCGTCAGTCCAGCAACTGACCCGATGACTCCCACTTGTGAAACACTTTGCGATATCACAGACCGATATCCTCGTCTCAGTTCACAGGTAATGAAGAGGTTGCCACAGGCGGACGCGGTGGTGACTGACATGCCTCGACAGCCACTGAGCGTTTTGAAGCACAAACACCAGGAGATTTGGTTGAAAGGTTACAGCCATTCTCATAAAAACGCGGCCGCTGACAACTCGTACATAGGGTCCGACCTTTTCATTTGCGCATCGGACACCAACACCACCCGCTGGTGGGGGGGTCCCGAGGCACAAAGGGGGGGAATAGTAGCCCAGACCCATGGTGAGCCTCATCGAGGCCGGTGGGGGGGGGGTCGAGACTACGGACAACACCGTACGAGGCCGCCAGAGCATAAATCAAATCTAGTTGTAAACTCTCCTATGAGAACAGTGAGGAGCAGACAGGCCCCTAGACGGGGATTATCTTAGAAGACATCTAAGATAGTACTGAGGTGTACCACACTGGTCGTAAAGGAAGCCCAGTGGACTTGTCCACCTCCAAAACTAATGGCATCAATAATCATTCTTTGCCATGCGTAGATTCAACTGCAATACAACTAGTAAAATGCTCCAATCACGTGTTCCGGTAGATAATATTTCAGAATAAGTCGGTAGGATAACTGGTCCCCTTGAGTACCAGTACCAATACCAGCTACAATCAGTAAGAAGGTTAGAGACTTAACAAATCAAATTACCATTGACAACAGCGACATAGGCGTCACTCAGAGTGCAACACGTGGAGGGGAATCACCAGTGCACTCTTCCAATGGTTAACACACATGTCACTAATAAATAGGACCCTCCATTCAGGAGTAAAATTATTAGAAGTCATGAACCATGATCACACCACGTATGACTGGTCCAATACTTAAAGAGTACTTCCGTCGTGAGGTTAGCTCCTCCGTGGATAACATAGCTATGAAATAGACTTCATACCTATCGCCACTACAAAAGTGGAAGAAACAGTGACTTGTAGAAAAACTACTACAGACTCCCTTGACACCAATTCTGACTGACCTCCAGGCATTGACCTGAAAATTACCTGACTACGTCAGACTCATTCTGAACAAGTTGTAATCTGCCCGGATACTTGGTTTTCTTCCCTTGACATGCGCGCTTGTGTAAGCATAAGCGCACATGCACAACGGAACATCCAATTAGGATTTATGCTAGGACCACTTAAGGGCCCAAGCAATATACCAGCCTTAGTAAAGTTGAACATTTACTTCTAGGCCTTTGACTCTACAGCACTCACCAGTTTTCTTCCCAGAAGTCCATAGGTCATCCCTGTAGACTGCCCAAAACTAGTGCATTACAGCTGTAGACGTATCATATAGTTATCAACTTAGGATAGCGCCTAAGCAACACACCAAGTAGGAAAAACCCTAGATATGGCATTAGAGACAATGCCATGATAATCATTTCGCCAGAACATTGGACGTATATAGAATACAGTCCAATTAGATGATTTTTGTGTGAGAACTATATTTTGTATATTTTTTTGTTTATGCTTTCATTCCTTTTCGGTTCAGTTCCTTTGACACTTAGGAAGTGATAGAGCCATAAACAAAGTCCCCATACAACCATCACTTAGTGCCACAACGCCGCTCATTGGGGAATGAATGTAATTATATATATTTCATGAGTGTGTGTGCGTTGTTAACTTCTGCCTAAGTTACTGCCCAGATCTTCCAGTCTGGACGACGGGTCCGGAACGGCGACCCCAAATCCGGACACCCACAGCCTATCCTTGTGGCGGCATGCCCGCTGTCAGAGAGACTACCAAGGTAAACCACCAGAGGGTGGGACCGCAACGGCGATCAACAACCAGGACATCCCCTGGCCCTTCCTGGGGTACTTTGCAGCTTCCAGGGAACCTACCAAGGTACACCACTAGAGGAGACCGCAACCGCGACCACCAACCGGACATCAACTGCCCATCCTTGTGGTGGACGGCTCCGCTTTCAGAGAGCCTACCAAGTTCAACCACCAGAGAGGACTGCAACGATGATCTACCAATGGGACATCACGTGGTCATGATTTTATGTTGATTTGTAACTTGCAGGATAAACAAGATCCAAACCACCAGGGGGGGTATGTCATGACGTTGGCCTCTTTGGGTACAGGAAGGACAGTTGACCCCCTCCCCTTTGTACCATCACCCAACCTACCTTCCCCCCAACCCAGGGTTGTAAAAACTCTGAGGAGAATCTCCTACCCCATGTTTCATAGAGAGACAAAGGAAATTCTTCCAACTCATAGAATTGGAGAACCGAGCGACATGTGTGTTCTGGAGAAGATATGGATTATTGGTGAGGAATCCAGCTACGAACTGGTCCGCTTGGTACAATTTTGTGATACTCAGAAGAGACAATATAGCCATATTACCATAAAACTGTTTATATAATAGCCTCAGCGATGAGACTTGAATCCACATGGTTGTATAAAATGTCTTAATAAGGATAAAGCTATTTGTAATACATTGTGATGCTATGTACTGATGTTAACCTGTTAGGGCTAGGGGGCAGCATTGACACGGCTGGATAAAAAACATACCCGATTTAATCTGGTTACCACTCCTACTCAGTAACTAGAATATGCATATACTTATTACATATGGATAGAAAACACCCTAAATGTTCTAAAACTGTTTGAATGGTGTCTGTGAGTATAACAGAACTCAAATGGCAGGTCAAAACCTGAGAGATTCCTTTACAGGAAGTGGCCTGTCTGACCATTTGTTGAACTTCTTTTCCATCTCTATCATTTACTAAGGATCTCTGCTCTAACGTGACACTTCCCACGTCGTCCATAGGCGCTCAGAGCCCGGGAAAAAACAGAATGTCGTCATTCCAGCCCCAGGCTGAAACACATTATCGCCTTTCTCAAGTGGCCCATCAAGAGACACTAGCTTATGCAGGTGACCCCGACCGCCCCCGCCTTTGGGATTTTTTCCTCTGTTTGCCGAAAAGGAGATTCCCTGTCGGAATATTATCGCTTTTCTACGAGAAAAATGTCGTAAAAATTGATTTTAAACAGCGGTTGACATGCTTCGAAGTACGGTAATGGAATACTTAGAATTTTATTGTCACGAATTGCGCCATGCGCGCGACACTTCTTTACTATTTCGGATAGTGTCTGGAACGCATGAACAAAACGCCGCTATTCGGATATAACGATGGATTATTTTGGACCAAACCAACATTTGTTATTGAAGTAGCAGTCCTGGGTGTGTATTCTGATGAAGACAACAAAAGGTAATGAAATTTTTATAATAGTAAATATGATTATGGTGAGTGCTAAACTTGCCGGGTGTCTAAATAGCGAGCCCATGATGCCTGGGCTATGTACTTAGAATATTGCAAAATGTGCTTTCACCAAAAAGCTATTTTAAAATCGGACATATCGAGTGCATAGAGGAGGTCTGTATCTATAATTCTTAAAATAATTGTTATGCTTTTTGTGAACGTTTATCGTGAGTAATTTAGTAAAATGTTAGCGAATTCCCCGGAAGTTTGCGGGGGGTATGCTAGTTCTGAACGTCACATGCTAATGTAAAAAGCTGGTTTTTGATATAAATATGAACTTGATTGAACAAAACATGCATGTATTGTATAACATAATGTCCTAGGGTTGTCATCTGATGAAGATCATCAAAGGTGAGTGCTGCATTTAGCTGTCTTCTGGGTTTTGGTGACATTATATGCTGGCTTGAAAAATGGGTGTCTGATTATTTCTGGCTTGGTACTCTGCTGACATAATCTAATGTTTTGCTTTCATTGTAAAGCCTTTTTTAAACCGGACAGTGTGGTTAGATTAACGAGAGTCTTATCTTTAAATGGCTGTAAAATAGTCATATGTTTGAGAAATTGAAGTTTTTGCATTTCTAAGGTTTTTGAATAACACGCCATGGGATTGCACTGGCTGTTACGTAGGTGGGACGATTTGGTGCCACCTATCCTAGAGAGGTTAATCTGATTATTACTACTGCCCAGAAACTATAATATGCATATAATTATTAGCTTTTGATAGAAAACACTCCAAAGTTTCTAAAACTGTTTGAATGGTGTCTGTGAGTATAACAGAACTCATTTGGCAGGCCAAAACTTGAGAAGATTCCATGCAGGAAGTGCCCTGTCTGACAATTTCTTGGCCTTCTTGATTATCTCTATCCATTACAGGGGATCTCTGATGTTACGTGACACTTCTTACGGCTCCCATGGGCTCTCAGAAGGCAGCAAAAAACGCAACAGCCAGTGTAATCCCGTGGCGCGATTTTCAAATACCTTAGAAATGCTATTACTTCAATTTCTCAAACATATGACTATTTTACAGCATTTTAAAGACAAGACTCTCGTTAACCTCTCTGGGCTATCAGGATAAGGAGGGGACGACTGGGAGGCAGGTTGGCATTTATTGTCATGAATTACATTTTACATTTTAGTCATTTAGCAGACGCTCTTATCCAGAGCAATTTACAGTAGTGAATGCATACATTTCATAGATTTTTTTTCTTGTTTTGTACTGGCCCCCCATGAGAATCGAACCCACAACCCTGGCGTTGCACACACCATGCTCTACCAACTGAGCCACAGGGAAGACTTGCCCTGGAGGAAGGTTGGCATTTATTGTCATGAATCTTGCCATGGAGGCAGTTCAGCAAAGTATTACCTAGCTGGCACAGGCACAAAGTAATACAATCAGATTTTAATCCTAATCTCAACTCTAACTACACTGCTAATCCTTCCCTTAAATTAAGACCATAAAACAACATTATTTTCCACAGCCAATTCTGACTTTGCAGCTGACATATCTAGAGGAAATCGCACAGTTCTGCCTCCAGGTCAAGATTCATGACAAACGTCAACATGAGACAGGGAGAAGCAATGTAAAAATCAATAACAAAATTGTTTTCACTATTAACATGCTTTTTCTTGTTTCAAGTATGTTTTATTATGAAAAGTACAATATATCCATGTATACTTGTTCAACTATGGAGCGTATGTCCACATATAGTTGTACAATTTGTTTTTCCAACATAAAAGACAAGCAATGATCACATTGGTATTTTAACAGTGTTATTGTATGAGTTTAAATGTTTAAACAGAGGATACATCTAAAACAGGATAAAACAAGTGCAGTATGTTGTGAGAATGTTACTTTAACATCGACTCATAACGTCACACTATAACTTCATGGGAGTCTTGTGGAAAGACTGCATGTTGTTTTGGGTGGATTGAGTGACGTCTTCATCAACATTTTGCTGAATATTCCGGTAATATTTTCACCTCTTGTCGGCTGCAGACATTCATAAGGAGTTCCAGTAGTTTATTTGTCATTTGCAGGTATTAAAAGTAATACATACTTTGTAATTCCTTGTTGGAGCTCTCTCACATACAGGACAGTACATACCAGAGGAGGCTGCTGAGGGGAGGACGGCTCATAATAATGTCTGGAACAGAGTGAATGAAATGGAACACATGGAAACCACGTGTTTGATACCATTCCACTTATTCCACTCCAGCCATTACAAGCCTGTCCTCCCTAAATAAGGTCCCACCAACCTCCTGTGGTACAAACACAAACAGTAAAATATATCATGAAATCACACTGTGTGTGTGTGTGTGTGTGTCAGAGTGTGTGTCCGGTGTGTGTGTCCACTGTGTGTGTGTGTGTGTGCATGTGTGTGTGTGTGTGTGTGTGTGTGTCAGTGTGTGTTTGTGTGTGTCAGTGTGTATGTCAGTGTGTGTGTGTACAGTGTGTGAGTGTGTCCAGTGTGTGAGTGTGTGTGTATCAGTCCAGTTTGTGTGTTTGTGTGTCCTTTGTGGGACCACTTAGTGCTGGAATGAGGTGTCTGTTTGTTCACAATCAGAAATGAAGGTCCAGTGTGTGTGTGTGTCCAGTGTGCGTGTATGTGTCCAGTGTGTGAATGTGTGTGTGTCCAGTGTGTGTCAGTGTGTGTGTGTGTGTGTGTGTCCAGTGTGTGTGTGTGTATGTGTCCAGTGTGTGAATGTGTGTGTGTCCAGTGTGTGTGTGTGTTTCAGTGTGTGTGTGAGTCCATTGTGTGTGAGTCCAGTGTGTGTGTGTCAGTGTGTATGTGTGTCCAGTGTGACTGTGTTCATGTGTGTGTGTGTGTGTGTGTGTGTGTGTGTGTGTGTGTGTGTGTGTGTGTGTGTGTGTGCTTGTCCAGTGTGTGTGTGTGTGTGTGTGTGTGTGTGTGTGTGTGTGTGTGTGTGTGTGTGTGTGTGTGTCCAGTTATTATTTCAGGGACACTGA